>NC_137612.1:12108459-12265959 GCF_963280865.1 Gymnoscopelus braueri | reverse complement strand
GGAGACATGATACATATATCATACATATCATCAGTGGTGGAAAAAGTACTCATACCTAGGCTATTTTCAAATAGCCTAGGTATGAAATAGGGCTAAAGTGGTTAATGTACTGTATGTTTTATAATGAAATATATTAATATCTGCAAAGTAACTAGTAACTAAAGTTGTCAAATAATTGTAGTGGAGTAAAAGTACAATATTTGCCTCAGAGATGTAGTAGAATAGAAGTAAAAGTATAAATAATTGGAAACACTCCAGTAAAGTAAAAGTACCTCAAAATTGTACTTAAGTACAGTACTTGAGTAAATGTACTTAGTTACTTTCCACCACTGCATATCATATCATATCATATCATATCATATCATATCATATCATATCATATCATATCATATCATAGTATTAATTCTAATGATTGGAGATCTTACAATTGTTCATCCTCTTGCTGTCTTTTCATGGCACATGTGATACTGTGTATTCAGGCCATTCCAAAGAAGACAGCCCTCTATTGAGTGTCAGTTACCTTTCTTCTTCCTGTCATCAGTCCAAAATCCACCCTCTTGGCAATGTTGATATGTGATATCAGTTCTCTAGGGATAACAATAGTAAACAACAAATGCATCTGTGGGTGCAATCGTCTCTTCATTGTCAAGTCATCTGGCTAATAAACAAACAAACAAACAGACAGGACCGATTACCAGTGGGGGAAGAAGTACCGAGATGTTTTACTTAAGTAAAAGTATGAATTCCACAATGTAGAAATACTCAATAAGTAAAAGTCTGGTATTAAGAATAGACAAAAAGAACAAAAGTATTGGCGTCAAAAAGTACAAAACTTAAAAGTACTCATTACACAGAATGTCCCATTTCAAATTGTATTAAAATCTTTTAAAATAGCAGATCTATAAGGTCACAACGCGTCACATAACGACGCTTTGTGAGCTCGTAGATCGGCTGTTTTCATATAGCCAAAGTACATATAGGGCTGAAGTGGTTAATGCATGTTTTCTAATACTCCAAATCTACAAAGTAACTAGTAACTCAAGATTTCAAATAATTGTAGTGGAGTAAAAAGTACAATATTTGAGATGTAATGGAGTAGAAGTAAAAGTATTGAAAATTGGAAATACTCCAGTAAAGTAAAAGTACCTTAAAATTGTACTTAAGAAGTACAGTACAGTGCTGCCAATTACACACACATGCACACAAAAACTGCAGATCTGCAAGCTCACAACGGGTTGCGTTGTGAGGTTGTAAATCGGTTATTTTTAGTGAAGAAATTTGGTGTGGAAGGACAAAGGCGGTCTAGTACAAGTAACTCAGGTGCATTTTATTAAGAATAGAGGGTTTAAGTAGGTTAAAATATATCAGACCATTAGAAAGACTCAGATCCTCAGATAGGCTGTCTGTTTACATAGAACCGAAGACAACAGGACCATGGTAACTGTTTGAAAAAATTACATTTGCAAAGCACAAGGTGGCTTTACAGCAGGCAAAAGCAATCATACAACAAGCTTTCATTGCAAGCGATAAACAGATTAGAAGTCTGTTTATTCAACCAAAATATAAGCTCAACCCTGCAGATATGAAGGGATTTATATTGTGACAAGCTAACTGCTGAAGCTCAAGACCATATGAGTTAGAAAAGAGGCTTTTGGCCGTCTGAGTTGACAGCACAGTGACTGGCCGACACTGCAACAATGTGCGTGCAAAGTTCCACGGCAATTGGACGCTGCGTTTATGATTTGAGGCATTTTGAGCCACTCCTGCAAACTTTGGAAGCCAATCAGGATGGAATTTGGACATGAATGAAAAATCTTGATCACATGACTATAGAGATAATGTGTACCGATTTGCTTGATGTTTGGACAAAATCTGTAGGAGTAATACAAAAAATTATAATTTGTAACTAGAAAAAGTGCTCCGCTGAGCACAGGTCAGGTAGGTTATTGTGGGCCAGTAATGTCCGGAATTCACCAATCAGGATGGAATATGAAAAATCTGACACTACCCTGTAGGAGTAATATTAAAAAAAATGTTTTGCAAAAATCGGCCTCCTGGTGGGGCTATAACAACAGGCCAATGTGAAGAAAAAAATTGCTCTGCCATCCAGGGAGTGTGCTGCACAGTTTCATGTCGATCAGGGCAACAGTGCCGGAGATTACCAGTTCACAGACACACGTGTATATTAAATCAGAGTGTAGTTTTAAACTGTTTGAGATTTATTTGGTGCAATGGTGCACTCAGTTATAATTGTGTCACAAGGAAGTCAGACAGTTCTCTCTGAAGAGCGAGCTCAGGAGACACAGACCAACAGTCCAGTGTCGGGGCAGAGGTTACACTGTAGTCCAGAGCGGGTGTTCTAGAAGAAAAACATAATTTGTATTGGTACAGTGGTGCTAGTAGTATCATTACGTCACTTTGTGAAAGATGACAAATGTTCAGCCACAGAGTCACATTAGCCAGTAAACCTTTGCAAGTATCAAGCTGTGGGAAAACTCACAAGGCTTGGTAAACACATGGTCATGCACTGACAGGAATGAGACTTAAAAAGATCAATACAGATACACTGGACCATACCTGGGAGCAATAACCTCCATGTTATGGATTCTGAGTTTTGCTGTAATGGAGTTTTCTTGCAGTATGGAATAAACTGCAGGCTTTGCCACTGGAAGACAGACAACAAAGACAAGACTTACAGTTACAACATTTTGAAAATACTTGTCTTTAAACAAGTGGTATCTCTTTTAAATTCAAGCACACATGCACCCCACCTGGGCAAACACGCACGCACGCACACACACACACACACACACACACACACACACACACACACACACACACACACACACACACACACACACACACACACACACACACACACACACACACACACACACACACACACACACACACACACACACAAATCCAATCTGTATTTTTTTACACACATGATATATGATCCCACTCACCTAAAATTCCTTCAGTGTTGTTGCCTGATGGAAACTGTCTCAAGACAGGCCAGAGAAGTTTCTCTCCCTTGTTCTGATGAAGCAGGATGACAATACGTGTATCTCCGATTGAAACGTCCATCTCATTGTACCGCAGAATCAGTGTGACGCTACAAACAAACAAGCATCCCAACTTACTTTTATTTTTATGGGCCCAACACAAATTATACAACCCAAATGCAATCTAAAAACTAGATTATGACAAATTAATCTTTTTTAAAGGGCAAGACCACTTTGGTAGAGGTTTGGGTTGTGTAGTTACCTTAACTTGATGTAACTCCAAAGGTGGACAAGAAATAAAAAATAATTGCTCCATTGATTAGAAATTGATCATTCAAAATATGCATCTCATTGACTTACATTGTATGCTGAAAAAGCTCTCAAAGTCACTCTTATAGCCCGTAAACGAACACAAACGAAGTTGATTCAGACATTATAGAACATCACCAAACCCAGTACTGTTTGTTTTTTTAATACAAAAGTTAACTTCCTGTTGTGTTTAACTATTTTAAGATCCGGATCCAGTCCGGGTTTTCTATTCTTCCTAATGAAAATAGAAAAATAAACAGGAAGTTAACCTTTTTATAAAAAAAACAGTACTGGGTTTGGTGATGTTCTATATTGTCTGAATCAACTTTGTTTGCGTTCGTTGCGAAAAGAGTGACTTTGAGAGCTGTTTCACCGTACAATCTATGTCAATGGGGAGCATATCTTGAATTATCAATTTCTAATCAATGGAGCAATTATTTTTGATTTCTTGTCCACCTTTGGAGTTACATCATGGCAAGGAAACTACACAACCCAAACCCCAAATGCATAAAGAAAGCAACGTAGGCTTTGGTACCTTCCTGCTGTTGTGTGGTCCTGGCCCCAGTTAAAAGCTCCCACAAGCTGTCCGTCTCGCACAGTGATGGAATCGGTGTTCACCTCAATATGCTGATTTTTGTAGTGAATAACAATCTTCTGGAAGCCCCCCTGCAGTGATCGTCTGAGCTTCCCGTTCACAGACAATCCTGGGACAGCAGAGGAGATACCAACTCACAACAAAGTCTAACACCAAATTGCGAACGGGTCTACAGGCCAGGTACAGGATTGCGACGCATTGTGAGCTTGTAGATCGGCTATTTTCAAATGGCCGAAATGTATATAGGGCTGAAGTCAGTAATATAAGTTTTGTAGTAATAATCAAAATCTACAAAGTAACTAGTAACTAAAGTTTTCAAATAATTGTAGTGGAGTAAAAGTAAAATAGTTGCCACTGAGATGTAGTGGAGTAGAAGTAAAAGTACTGAAAATTGGAAATACTCAAGTAAAGTAAAAAATACCTCAACATTCTACTTAAGTACAGTACTTGAGTAAATGTACTTAGTTACTTTACACCAGTGCTGCTGTATGCATGGTTCCCTGAGCAGGGACCAAATGTCTACTATAGCCCTAAGAAACTTGACATACATCATGTATCGAACACTACACAGATTTAGGCATTTTAGGGCAAATTAATAGATATTTAAACACATTATGCAAGTGCTATTAGCCAAACAGAATGTAAGTGCAGGATAATATACTGCAGTGACCTGTGTCGGGGTCTTGCAGTAATTTCAGATGTTTGGCACTGACATCATAACATAGCGGGAGGGTCTGGTTCTCAGCTCCTAGCAGAAACTTGTGATAGAAAGGGACTTAAAAGCAGAGAGAAAAAGAAAAAGAGAGAGAAAGAAAGAAAGAGAGAGAGAGAGATAATTTAAACTCAATGTCATATTTTCCAAACAAATCGAGAGAGAGAGAGAGGAGAGAAAAAAAGTGTATATTGCAAATAAAAAAGTTAGGCCAATACATATAGACAAATGTACATGAAATTAAGTTTCATTCATTTCATACTTTTTCACAACGACGCTTGACAAAAAGAGCTGAGTTATGAGTTTATTTCTGTCAAGAGCCACAGTCATACAAAGAAGCACGAACTGGTCTTTAACCCATTAAGACCGGGAACGCATCTGTGTAATTTTTTTATTTCTTTGGCTATTAAAAAAATAGCAGATATACAAGCTCATAGCGTGGCACAGAGTGCTGTGCTATGAGCTTGTAGATCTGACATTTTTTAATAAAGCAAAAACGTTTTTGCATATCCTTGAATATGTTTTTTAAAGCGAACGTTTGTAAAATATTTTGTTCCACGGACGTCCAGAAGCAAAGATTTAAGTTACAAATGTTCGCTTTAAAAAATATATATTAAAAGATTTGTACGATTTTTCAAAAATTATAAAATAATGGTTACAGCTAAAATCTAAAATGACACAGATGCGTTCCCGGATTTGAATGGGTTAATCAGACCTTGCAGGCCTGCTGAATTTTAGGGACATGCTGTAGCCCAGTGCCCCCCCCCCCCCAATCATGTGGGGACCCACAGGTTGAGAACCACTGCTGTAGCGCATAGAGATTGGAAAATAGCTATAATACATACTGTATCATTGATGTATTCTCATGAATTTCTTTTAATAGAAAGTAGCCTACTGTATAGGCTACTGTACAATTATTAATGACTTAGGGTAGGTGCCAGCAATGCACAGTAGGACTACACACATTACTCACTAATTTAAACTCATAATTAAATTAGTGTGTCATATTTTCTAAACACTTAAAAATTAAGTTTCATATTTTCAGTTCATGCATAAATGAGTTGTTACCCAGTAAGGCGTGCTTTTACTTTGACAACTTAAAGCTCATTCATGAGTTACCGTATGTCGCTCAATTTAATTAAGTGTTCATGAAAGTATAATGAAACTAACTGAAGTGTTTTAAATGTGTCTTTTTATTAGAAATTCATGGCTTTTTACAAAAATCATATTTACATGCACAATACCTTTCGTTGTTCTTGGTGCTTTTGTTGTTGTTGGTGCTTGATAAGGTCCGCCATAATCATCATAGCTGTAGTCCATAGCTGCAACCAAAGTACAAACTGTATTACAAAACTTGTAGGGACTTTCTATTAACTTATAGCGTATTTTAGAATGATTCCTTGGACGATTGACGAAGTTCTAGCTTCTCAAGAAAATAAGTAGGTTTGTTTTGTATTACTGGTGTTGCTTTTTTTTTTGAGTTTGTAGTGTAGAGATGTGTCTTGCAGCCAGGCTAAGATTTAAATTCCAATTCCCCCCTTACATTATCCCTGTGTCACCTGGATGCTCATTGATGCAGTATACCTTATTAACCCATATTTACAAATTGCTTAATTCAATTAGAGAAAAAGACACCAAAATTACAAAAGCAGGACAGGGTAAAGGTGGGCCAAAGCGGTAGCACGTAGAATTACATAAATGACAGGCTGGAATTGGGCATAGAAAAAGAACTGAGTTATGAGTTATTTCCGTCAAGAGCCACAGTCATGCAAAGAAGCATGAACTGGTCTTTAGCCCATCTGTGTCATTTTTAGATTTATTTGGCTATTAAGAAAATAACTACTGTGCATACTACCGGGTGGCCTTTTCCTAGTTGGTGAAGACTGCCTCACGCGGCTGCTGACTCTAGTGACACTTTGAGACTGGATCACGCGAGTGACTTTAGTGACAATTGGTTGGCCCTCGATCACGCGGGTGACTTGAGTGAAAGTTGGTTGAATCTGGATCACGCGGCTGTCTTTAGAGATACTTGGTGAAGACTGTAGACTGAAGACTGGAAGACAAAGAATATTGCTTAACAATCTTTTTAACCATTTTCAATCTGGCATCCCTATTTTGGACATATATTGTCAAAAAGTAATTGCAGAAAATAGCAAATCACATTGCGACGCGTTGTATGCTTGTCTGCTTGCTTGTAGATAGCAATGTTACTGTCGGGTAACTTACAATATATTAACGTCACCAATTTCACAGTTTTTTTGCATGTTTGTATTGTAAACGGTCTAAAAGTCCTTTCCCCTCCTGCTGGTTTCCCATCTGCAAACAGTTGAACGCCAGTCTCCAGTGCTTGGCAGGAACTTTACCCTGTTCCGCCTGGACACCCCATTTATGGACATTTTAGGCGGAAAAAACAGATTAGGTTTGGACAGTGGTGGAAAAAGTATTCAAATGTTTTACTTAAGTAAAATTTTTTAAAAAGTACCATAAGTAAAAGTACTAAAATGTTTGAAAATAGCAGATCTACAAGCTCACAACGCGTCGCGATGCGATGCGTTGTGAGCTTGTAGATCAACTATTTTCAAATAGCCTGGTGTAAAATAGGGCTATAGTGGTTAATGTATGTTTTATAATGTAATAATTTATATCTGCAAAGTAACTATAGTAACTAAACTTTTCAAATAATTGTAGTGGAGTAAAAGTACAATATTTGCCTCTGAGATGTTCTGGAGTAGAAGTAAAAGTATAGACAATTGGAAATACTCCAGTAAAGTAAAAGTACCTCAAAATTGTACTTAAGTACAGTACTTGAGTAAATGTACTTGGTTACTTTACACCACTGGGTTTGGACACGAGAGACACGACAGTGTTCTACATGCAGTACTGTATGTAAACATATCGATACCACCGTAGCCTACTATACCCATGTCAGGAGGTGAATCCATAGCGTCTGCGGATAACAGTACTGCATGTCCAAATCCTCCAAATCCACGAGATTGTGTGCCACCGGAACCAGGGCCTAATCCAGTCCTTCCTACTGACATCATCGGTCTCTCTCCTTCTTTGGGTTTATGGAGAACCTCTGTGTTCTCCCCTGGGGGCTTCGTGACCACCATGGACGTATGTGGCGTCACAAAGCCGTATTTCAGAGACAGCTCCAGGGCCTCTTTCTTCACGTTCTCCTTCTCAGCATCAGCTAACTGCAACCTATGATCGACACATGATGTCAGTGTAAAGTTGTTGATGAGTACGTCACATGACTGTGAATCATATATAGGGCATAGCAGTGGTGGCCATTTTCTGGTTCCACTAAAAAAAAAGGCAGTGCATTTTTCCCATAAAGATTTCCAAAAATATTTATATCAATTATTTTAAGCCTAGACCCTGGATCAAGCCATCCAGGGTCCTGGTCAATCATGACCATAAATGTCATCGGCAAAACAAAGTGTATTTAGTAAATATAGTATGTCATAGAATTAATATGTGCCAATGATTAGAATAGGTTATGGACAGCATATTCACTCTTTGTCCAGGAGCTGTTTCACCGTGAGGTAGGCCCAGACCCTCTGGAGGTGGTGGTCAGAAATGGTTCCAGTGAACTCCGGCCTGCTATCTTTCTCAGACTCAAACTCCATCTTTGTGCTTTTCTAGGATCATCAAAATGTATCCTTGTGTCAGAACAGTTACTGTCAAGAAAGACTTTTTCAAATGGCCAAAATGTAAATAGGACTGAAGTGGTTAATGTATGTTTTGTTATAATAATAATCAAAATCTACAAAGTAACTAGTAGCCAAAGTTTTTAAATAAATGTAGTGGAGTAAAGTACAATATTTGGATCCGAGATGTAGTGGAGTAGAAGTAAAGGTATTGGAAATTGGAATTACTCAAGTAAAGTACGAATAACTCAAAATTGTACTTAAGTACAGTACTTAAGTAAATGCACTTTAGTTACTTTGCACCACTGACAGTGAGGAGCTTTCCTTACCGAAAGGGCGACAACCCGTGGAATAAACGTGTCGATGTTGTTGTCTGTGATCTGACCGGCCACCACGATTTCAGAGCCATTGTAATACTGGCTGAAGTTGGTCTTGGTTAGATTAGTCCCACCAACATAGATCATTATCACATCTGTCAACAAGGGGTTGGCAACCTCTTCATAGAAACCCTGGTGAAAAACAGCAATATTATAGTTGGGAATTTCCTTAGCATTCAGTCTTGATGCTGCTGCTGATATTTTGCTACTGGAAATGTAGAAACGACATGCAGTAATCAATTAAATACAACAGTGAGAAGTGTATATCAGTGGTTCTCAATCTTTTTCCTGTCAAGGACCCCCAAATTGACACTTATTAGCCCGCAGACCCCCATTTGAAAAGATATGCCCGGGACCCCCCATAAGAGACTTTTTTACGGCTCTAGCAGTGATTCTCAACCATTTTAATTTCAAGGACCCCCAGTTTGACATGCAATAGAGGCTACGGCTCCCCATTTAATGGCATTTATATCTCTGGGACCCCAATTTATATTGTAAAATCAATGTTAATTTAACTCTGAGAGTGTACACTCTCAGAGTTACAGACCCATAAGGGTCCATTTGGTTCCTAACCAGCCATCTGGGGACCCCCTGGAACTCCCTCAAGGACCCCTGGGGGTCCCCGGACCCCACTTTGAGAACCAATGGTCTATATAGTAACTCTACATCAAACACTAATTGGAATTTTATCATATCTCTTAACTCTACATCAAACCCCACAAACTGGAGGGAAATGAAGTGAAATATCTCTTAACCTGCAGCTGCAAGTCAGCATCTGAATCCTGATAAATCCGTCGCGCCGCACCGTTGTTCTCCAGTGCCATCTTCTCCAGGAACTCAAAATTGACATCAAATCCAAAACCAAGACAGTAGAGAGGGTATTTCTCATTTATGGACTTTCTTACATTGGCCTGTATTCTTTCGAGATTCGTCACCCCTGTAATGATAACCAAACAGTGGTGGAAAAAGTACAAACATTTTTTGCTTAAGTAAAAGTAGCAATACCACATTATAAAAGTAAAAGGCCTGTGTTCAAAATGTTACTTGAGTAAAAGTACAAAGGTATTGGCATCAAAATATACTTAAAGTACCAAAACGTAAAAGTACTCAAATGTTTGAAAATAGCAGATCTACAAGCTCACAACAAATAGCCTAGGTATAAAATATGGCTAAAGTGGTTAATGTATGTTTTATAATGTAATCATTTATATCTTCAAAGTAACTAGTAACTAAATTTGTCAAATAAAAGTACAATATTTGCCTCTGAGATGTAGTGGAGTATAAGTAAAAGTATTAGAAATTGGAAATACTCAAGTAAAGTACAAATACCTCAAAATTGTACTTAAGTACAGTACTTAAATGTGTAATGTAAATGTACTGTTACTTTACACCACTGTAACCAAATTACTTGAAAATCAAGTTGTTTAGTCTGCTATTGTTATCCATACAGAACTGATGTCAGATATAATCATTATCTAGGGTGGGTTTCAGACTGATTACAGGAGGGGGGGGGGGGTATTACCTGAGGTTGGATCACCATCGGTGAGAAGTATAAGAAGAGATGCAGAGCCTTCTCTGGGCTGTCGCTTCAGCATTTCTGCACCTTCCAAAACGGCAGCATTGATATCGGTCGCTGCAATGAGAACACATTTCATTGCCATTATGATTCTGACATCATTTCACAAGCTCTGACAGCCTATAAAAGTGTATAGATCAGGACCGTATACCTCCTGCGTCTCGGATGCGCCGTACAAACTCTTTGGCAGCTGCCAGGTTTTCACTGGTGGCCTGGGAGAGTTCTCTTTTCCAGGAGGAAACACTGCTGTCAAAAATAACCAAACCAAAGTAGTCTTCTTCCGCCAGGTCTCCCAAGATGTGTAGAAGAGCAAGACGGGTCTGAAAAAATTGATAATTTCGTTAATAAGAATAACTTCATTAATTTATGGCAATTGGCAACATTTCATTTGATCTTAGTGCGAGTAAACAACAGTATGCTTTTGAAATGTAGCCAAACACTATACAAACACTGTGCCATACCTGATGCATTTTCTTGCCATGCATGGAGCCACTTCGATCAATGATGAAGACAACATTCTTTGGTATGCGGGGGAGACCACTTGGGGCAAAGTGATGGACAAAATACCCACCAGACACCTTTGCAGGTGGGAAAAGAACGGGGGGAAAACTACCGTCAGTATGGAATACTGAAAAGACTGCAGATGACAAGAAATGTCACTTATAATTCCTACTACAATGTCTCGTGCTAATAGATGCTAAACAAGCCATGAGTTGTGGTGAGCCTTATTGAGCTGTCACTTTTCCTACATTCGTACTGTAGCAGAGTGGTTTGTTGTCAGCTGCAAGTGGAGTGTTATGGGGCAGTTAAATTAGCCTGGAAACCAGACGAATCTGCCAGTGCCAGAATCATTTTGCCCTCGGCAGATTTGGTCTGGCCCCGCTCGGTAGTGATTGGATTTCGGTGCCCCCTAAGTTGTGGGGTACCAATCAGGGCCCAGTATGAAAATGTGGGGCGCGTTTATCACAAGAGCATTGTTTTTAAATCGTCCGCTTGGAAATGCAGGTCCCACACAGAGATTCCAGACTAATGTCTGCGCAGCGATATTAGTCTGGCCATGCAGGCTACAGTTGTACAGGTGTTCATTTCAAGACAGTCAAACAGTTCTCTTTCTCTGTTCTGTATCTTGCAGTGAGAATGGAACAGTGCCACACAGACAGAGACACTGATTTGACAAAAGTAAGTGTAAGTGTCAATTCCTCTATACTTAAAGGAGAATTAAAACATCATATAAAGGTAAGGAAAAGGCTAGTCCAAAATTGGCCTTTAAGTTGACATGACATTAAATAATATAATGTAGCTTCAGCAGTAGACACCATCTTGAGTCATCCATCCAATCCTACTGTGAACTTCTTACACATACAGAATTTACAATCAGTTTAAGACAGGATCACCTGCACACTGTGGATGTTCTGCACTGAAGTCTCACCATACCTTGACATCTCCCAGTGAGGCGTCCCTGTTGACATCATAAGCAATAACCAGATCTCCATTCATTCCCTGTGGTCCACAGCTGTCACACATGATCTGTTGTTGCTCTGTAGGGTAAAAATGCACCCACGCCTGGGAGCAGGATATACATCACTCATTAACCCATTAAGACCTGAGGCCAATTCTAAAACAAATTCTACGTTTTTTGAACGAAATATAAAAAGAGAGAGAGAGAAAAAAGAAAATGATCTCAAAATATTTTGTTCCAGGGACCCCCAGAAGCAAAGATTTGAGTTACAAATGGTCTGGTCACTTATGATGCTTTTATCTCAATTTCAAAGCTCATAGAGCATGAACGTGTTGGAAACTGTCACTTTTTTCAATTTCACTATTTGTGCCAGCCAAATCCTGCATTTTTATTTATGTTTGCTTTTTTTTAACTAAATTTTTAAAAAAGAGTGAAAAAAGAAAATAATCTCAAAATATTTTGTTCCAGGGACCCATAGAAGCAAAGATTTGAGTTACAAATGTTCGCTTTAAAAATATATATTCAAAGATTTGCACAAATAGCAGATTTACAAGCTTGTTAAGTTTAAGGGTTTCCCTGTAGCAATACATTCTTCAAATACAGTATACTGAATATGAATCTTACACAAATGAATAGTCAATAATCTAATAAAAGTGTACATTGCGAATGATGGACAAATTATATTGTCGTTATAGTAAAGAGAATTTCTGAAAGTAATTATTTGCTTGACATATAGTAGTAACCAATATTACCCAATAAAAGTACTTTTTTACTCATGAAAATAATATTGTTACATATTGTGTTACCTATGTGATGTGTTTACCCAACACTGGTACTGTAACTACATATTGCCCTGTATAATGTTGTACTGCACTGGACAGTAACGTTACCTGATTGTGAGCATGTGTTTTTGTAATGGCATTGGCTAGAGCATTGGTACTTAGCCCTCCTTTAACCTGGACAAAGGTAATGCCCGGCTTCTCATTGATGTATACGTCCATCTGGCATTGAAAACAAACAAAACATACATGTTGAGTTATAGAACCAAGGACAAACTGTATGCGTTGCAACAGTATTTTCACAACTTGATTTAATAGCATTTCGTATTACTGATTGCCACTGTATGAATCAATCAGATTCACCTTGAAGTCTTTGACAGGCTGCATGGGTCGGGCGTGGATCTGCAGCTCATATTTGCCCAGTGTGCGTTTCAGAAGCTCCTCGTATGTGAGTTCAAAGGTCACCTTTTGGAGAGCGGCCACAGTCACAGAGGTCTTAAACTCCTCGAGTGTTCTCCCCACGGAACTGTACCGGAAAGACGCATCTCGTTTTTATACTTTTAAAACATGAATGTTACCATTTCACACTGAAAATGCACAGCTCCATCATTTACCTGACCACACCAGCACTTTCGCCCCGGGACACAGCCTCGGTGTACTGTTGTTGTGCTTGCTCCTTAGCTTTCACAACACCGTCGTACATCTGGCCTTCAATACGCCTGAGAAAGATCAACAGTGAAAGAGCTGAAGCCTCGTTGTACTTTGTCTTTAAACTAAAAAAATCAATGCACTTTGCAGTTTGCACATCCGGTCTAGAGGTTACTTTGTCATACTGCAGAATCGCTCACCAGAAATTACTTTTTTCCAACAACAATAAATAAAGGTTTAATAAAAAATTGTGATATCTTTTCTAGAGACCCACATTTTGAAGTTGCTGATGAATGCATTCTTAGGGATCCTGACTTGGAAATGTATTTCTTTGGGTGCGTCCACGCGGTTGACAACACGACTGGTGACGACAGTGGTGGCATAGCGACTGGTCACAGTGGAGTTGATGTGGAAGCTGTAGATGTCCCAATCCTCCTGGAAATATACACCACAAAACACAACCCAACTGACCACTGACCAGAACTTGACCAGAGAATTAAAACGCTGAACAAAGCAAGTAGTTGACCAGGTGTTACTTCATTAGCACATTGGGAATCTCATTGGTCCTACGGCAGAAACACCCCCTGTATCAAACCTCATTTTTGGACTTTCAATTGCCTTCCACAACAAGAGAGGCCTGCAAATTATCCTAGTACTCCTACTTTCAACACACACCCCACACACACACACACACACACACACACACACACACACACACACACACACACACACACACACACACACACACACACACACACACACACACACACACACAGTGGTGTAAAGTAACTAAATACATTTACTCAAGTACAATTTTGAGGTATTTTTACTTTTACAAATATTACCCTTTTACTCCACTGCAATTATTTGAAAACTTTAGTAACTAGTTACTTTGATTTTGATTATTATTACACAACATACATAACCCACTTCAGCCCTATATACATTTCAGCCATTTGAAAATAGACGATCTACGAGCTCACAATGCGTCGCGAATCGATGCAGCATTGTGATCTTGTAGATCTGCTATTTTCAAAAGTCTTTTTACATTTTATCCATTTGAAAACTTGTGAAATGGGACATTCTGCATAATGAGTACTTTTGCTTTTGTAATTTAAGTATATTTTGATACCAATACTTTTGTACCTTTACTCAAGTAAATTTTTAATTCTGGACTTTATACTTGTAACAGAGTATTTCTACATTGCAGTGTTGATACTTTTACTTAAGTAAAACATTTGAGTACTTTTTCCACCACTGCGCGCACGCACACACACACACACACACACACACACGCACGCACGCACGCACGCGCGCGCGCGCGCACGCGTGCGCAAAGTATTAAACAACAGTCAGCAGGTCCTTCACCTCTGACATCTGTTGTGGTGTTTGTCAAAGAGACATAGTTCACTGTGTTGAAACAATTGACTGTTAAAGAAACATTTTAAAACATTTTTAATTTGGGCTAAAGTACAGAACTGAGAAAAGCTTTAAATCACTTTCAACTGCATGACATTTCCTGTCTGCGTTCAAATAACACATTTTCAGAAGGTTTAACTTTGATCTGTTATGTTACACTGTTACGTCACAGACCAAATATTCCTATGATGTTAATAGTTGCAGTGCTACTCTCTGTTTTTCAGCACACCCCAATACATGCATGTCATTATATTACCCTACCTTGATTGGTGCTGCGGAAACAAAAGCCAGCAACCACCCAAGAAGGGTGAGTCGCACCACTCTCTCCATGATGGGCTCCAGTCACACAAAATGATGCCTGGGCTGTTCAACCTGCCCTTTAAACTCAGCTGAGGACAGACAATAGCAGTGTGCAGAAGTTCTTAAAGGGACAAACCCTCTAATATGAGATTCCTCCTTTTTTTTTTGCTGACACTGGGTAGTAGATTCAGTCCATTCCACAGAGGTCACCATTGAATATATACTCTTCTGTCATCAGTCCAAAAAGCCAAGCTCTTGTAATGATTATATCCGATATCAGTTCTCTGTGAATATCAATAGTAAACAAAACTATTAATGGTCTGTCTGTCCGTCCGTCCGTCCGGTACGTGATTCACACACACACACACACACACACACACACACACACACACACACACACACACACACACACACACACACACACACACACACACACACACACACACACACACACACACACACACACACACACACACACACTCACACGCAGTGGTGGAAGAAGTACAGAGATATTTTACTTCATATTTTACTGCAGCAATACCACAATATAAAAATACTCTGTTACAAGTAAAAGGCCTGTGATCAAAATGTTACTTGAGTAAAGGTACAAAAGTTTTGGCATCAAAATATTCTTATGGTACATAAAGTACCAAAAGTAAAAGTATTCAAATGTTTGAAAATAGCCCATGTATAAAATAGGGCTAAAGTGGTTAGTGGTTAATGTTTTATAATATAATTATTTAGATCTGCAAAGTAACTAGTAACTAAAGGTGTCAAATAAAAGTACAATATTTGCCTCTGAGATGTAGTGGAGTAGAAGTAAAAGTATTGAAAATTGAAAATACTCCAGTAAAGTAAAAATACCTCAAAATTGTACTTAAGTACAGTACTTGAGTAAATGTTCTTAGTTACTTTCCACCACACACACACATATCAAACAATTTGAAAGACTCAGATCCTCGGATAGGCTGTCAATTTATACCCGAAGCAACAGGACCATGGTAACTGTTAAAAAAATTACATTTCTCTCGTTAAATGCACAGTGTAACAAAAGTACATGAAAGAACACTATAGTATCAAGCAAACATTAGTTTTATTGTTTCTGTCATCAAGTATGTACAGCTTGTGTGAAAGAGTGCTACTGACCGTGTCAGGAAAGTGCAGGGACGCTAGACAGCAGGCAAAAGCAATCATACAAGCGTTCTTTGCAAGCAATAAACAGATCAATGACGAGGCTAAGCTTAATTTATATTCCATCGCACCAGTGTTGCTTGCCTAAAAGATCTGTCAATTTAAGCAAGCAACACCATTGTTCTCTGTAGTATAAATTAGGCTTTTACTGTATAAAGCATATGAAGATAGCTGCATAGCTGACATGTTTACATAAAACATCTGTATTTTGTGGAAGATACCCTGTGTTGGGTCTACAAAAGCTCATTTTAATGAACCAAACTAGCTAAACACTGATATGAAAGGATTCATATTGTGACAAGCTATAACTGCTGAAGTTCAAGACCATATGAGTTGGAAAGGAGGCATTTGGCTGTCAGAGATGACAGCACAGTGACTGGCACTGGAAACCGTTCAGAGATTTAAAATAGACACTGTCGTCAAGTTTATTCAGCAGTCAACACAAACTTCACTGACTGGCTTCTCCATATGGCTCTGTCGAACAACGCAAGTCTTCAAGAAATGTCATCTCCATTCTTTTGCTGATTACCGGAAGGCATTAATGAATTGAATACACTAGAATGGCTTTCAGAGGCGGTAAAATAAGAAGACATAAAAAGCAGCGGCTAGTCTATCAAACAGCGGTAGTGTGGTACAGTAAATCACTGATGGTGAGACAAACCTGTATCTCCTCGAGGCCATTCAAATTTAAACATCTATCATATGTCAACACAATCTTTGTTAAAAATCCTCTGGATTCAACCACTCGTACTGCATTTTCAACGGCCTCACGAGCCAGATGACTCATGTCTAATGCCCTTAGCCTGGAACAACCCACACTTTGTACAAATACGTTAAAACATAAACATGTTTACCGCATGGTTATTCAATGGTCACATTCTCCACCAGTCTATAACATGCATGTCATGATGTCGACCCTCACCAACAATCACCACCATCACCATAAACCAAAATATAATCTCTTAGAAAACACAAAGGCATCGGTATGTAAAGCTACAGATTGTAGAGGTATGGGGTTATCATGATTTGGAGAAGACTCCTACGCAGCCTTCTTTGTTTTATGGTATCGGCACTATCTTTTTTGTAGTATGACACGGCCGCTCAACATTAACCTTAACTCGCCATATCAACCTGTGCACAAACAATATATCAGTGTGTTCATGCAGGTTGCGTTGCGACTCAAGAAGGGCAGAAGCACTGCCAAGGTGCATGTTACAGCTTCAGTTAACAGAGGAAAACTCTCAGTAATTATATTACATCGCCTGACAAGGTTTAGGACCATTTTGCACAAATCAATAATGGATGTTCTAATATAATAGCATCAGTTTACACTGTATAGTGTTCCAAGTTCAGCAGTCTGGATCTTTTTAGTTGCTATGTCAAACATGTCACATCAGTTGTTGTTACAGTAGATTAAAACATGTCTGAATCCACATTCATTGTTCAAATCCTCTAATTCAGCCTACCATGGGAGGGCGAAACCCATCAAACAGAAGGACAACTGTCTGACTCTAAATGCTCTTCAGAAAGCTGAAACTGCAATTCAAGGCACTCTCACATGTTTTTTTTTGTTTTACCTGAAGATAATGTTCAAGTTCTTTCAAGAGTTTGTGCGTGTCACTGCTAATGGAAAGGAAAGGAAACCTATCTTTGGAAGGAGAGAGCAGAGAGAAGCCTGATTTGTACTTCGTCATGTCGCGTGCCGAAAACAGCAAATCTACAAGCTCACACAATGCGTTGTGGATGTGACGCATTGTGAGCTTTTAGATCAGCTATGTTCAGCGCTTACTGTATATCAGGCTTAAAGCAACTGGCCCTAATGACCACAGAGACAAGGCTTCACAGTGAGGGTGTGATGGTGAATGGTTCGGTGTTACATAGAGAAACACAGCACCTTCGTATGGAATTGGCTAACTGTACAAACACACAAGGGCTATGTACAGACTAACAGGAGTGTATACAGTATATACACATGGGAGAATACATACAGAATGGGCAATATGGGTCACACAAACATGAAAGATTTATATACAACCACTTAAGAGAGTATAGGAAGAAATGTATCAATGACTCAAATTCGAGGAGCTGTAATGTACACAAATGTGCGCTTTCAGACCACAATGGGCTAATAAAGCATCTTCTTATATGAACTACTGCAGCACATCCATGCCAGGTATTATGCTGCACACAAAAGTTATGTACTGCATTGTACTGGATTTGAGGCATGTTGATGCAAATTAATCAAATAACATAAAACTCCAGAAACAAATCTGCTATATACAGAGGGCTACTATAAATATACATGCTGGTTAAATATATACAGCATATGCACTGTAGGTACTGTAGAACTAGCGCTATAAATGAATGAGAATTCATTTTTTGGATAAGACATGATGCTACTGGGGGTTAAAGAGTCCTGGTTTTGGGGTCGGGGGGGTCGTACGGCGGTCCTGGAGGTCCAGGGGTGGGCACACCCCCCCAAGCTGAGGATAGAGCAGGGAAGGCAAAGACGCCCGAAGCGAGGTCGGGCAGCAACCCGGGCCACTGCGTCACGCAGACGGGCGAAGATGAGCCCCTGAACGACGGAGGAGAAGGAGAAGGTAGTTCATAAGGAGGATGGAGCCCTGGGGAGGGGCTGGTCCTCGTCACCGACGAATGGCTCTCGCTCATGGGCCATGATGAGACGGAAAGACGGGGGCCCTTGTGGTCAGGCGCCGTCTTTGAGGAGACCTGGGGAGTTCACCACACCACTTTCAGGCTTTCGGAAACAGTTAACCACAGTAACTGTCATCATACGACGAAGCATGAAATAAAAACAAACTCTTTCTACGAAGGAAGATAACGCAAAGTGTTATCTCTTTCCCATGGAGCACTGCTACTCGAAAGTGCATGGCATTGTCTGTACAGTAAGTAGCCAATTTGACTGTGTCTTAACCATACAGATAAAAATAATAGAGAGGGCACCGGAAATACCCGCCCATCCACTTGCATTGAGTTGCTCACCCGGCAAATACTCCTAAATCACCAACTTCTGGGTTGGGAAATGTGACGGGCGGGGCTTATTTGGGGCTTCTGTGACACATTTTGCATCACGGAGGTGACACGTTTTGCGTCACCTCCATGCGCAACCCCGTGCGCAAGCTCGTGAGTCGAGCCCATTTGTTGAAACCGTTTTCGCTCGTTCGTGACAGTGGCCCAGGCCGTTTTAAGCTGCAGTACCTATGAATGGCCAGTAGTGATGTGCGGGTCGGGTTTTTTCATGACCCGCCCCGCCCCAACCCGCCACGGAACCCAACCCGCCTCAACCCGCCCCGCGAACCCATATATAAATCTATGGCTCAACCCGCCCCGCGGGGGGAATATATATATATATTATATAGCGCTCTTTTAAGTACCCAAAGACGCTTTAAATGTCTACAGTAGCACAACATTGTCATGGGCTAAATAAACAAGTTGTTGTTCAAAATAGGGTTTTTTGTTTTTTTTTGCGTGTGAGAGCGGCTGACCCGCTCACCCGCAGCCCGCATAATTGCCTCTGAAATCCTGACTCTACCACCCGCGCCGCGGGTTGACCCGCGGGGCCCGCGGGTTACGGGTCGGCCCGCTCATCACTAATGGCCAGCATGTCCAATGCGCTTCAAAGCAACCTCTGGGTTCTGGGGGCTTGGTCTTAACCCATTAAGATCCGAGGCCGAGTCTACAAATGCCTTCCAAATCAGTAGTTCTCACACTTTCAAACATTTTTAAAAATAGCAGATGTACAAGCTCGCAGCGCGGCACGAAGTGACGCGCTGTGAGCTTTTATATCTGCTATTTTGGAATAGCCAACATATAAAATAAAAAATGACACAGATGCTTTCCCGGTTTTAACACATTAACTGCCAAGACCGTAGTCCTACGGGCCGTTAAATCCAACTGTTAAGCGCCGAGACCGTAGCCCTACGGGCTGCGGTCTTTTCGCGCATGCGCGGTCCGGGTGCACTTTCGGAATTTTTTTGATCCACTTCCGTTTCCGGTTTGATGACAGGAAATAGAATTATTTGGGATCCGGTTTTCACGATCACGCCCGCTCCCATTCTACAGACGAAACTGAAACTCAATTCTCTTCCTGTAGTTTTTTCTCCTCGCATTTCACTGTTTAACGTAATCCGCTCTAACTCAAACATGGATGCCCCGTTTGACACGTGGTTTTCACTGGGAGATACAGGGAGATCTCGCGGATGTAAACAGACTGTGTAGCGCTCAATCTTAAGGATTTTAACAAGATCTATGGCGACATGAAAAAAACAAAAAAACAACAAAAACACCTTGGCACTGGTGAGTACATTATGAGATTAGCCCTTGGCAGTGGATGTGTTAATGGGTAAAAGGACCACAACACCCATTTTCAACCATATCTTCATATAATTGGTCCTCACTAATGATCATTATAAGATGGCACCATTTTTGTCTAATCAGCCTGTGTCTCAGCCTGTGTCCCTGCCAGTGGCATCATCAATGGGAATTCCAAGCTAATAGAAACTGCAGTCTTTCTATTCCGGTGAAAGTTAGCATGCTGAAATAGAAGCCATTGTTGTTTGAAATGACCAAACCTGCCTACCGATGATGTCACCTGTAGGCAGGTTTCTGAACTGTACACAGCCCTCCTCTGAGACAGACAAAAATGGTACCATATTATAATGAGCATTAGTGAGGACCAATCATATGTAGATACGGTTGAAAATGGGTGAAGTGCTCCTTTAAGGCATAACTAAATATTTAAAATGTGTGCGCGTAAAGCTTTTTACTTTCTGATTATATTTATTATGATTATAAAAAAATATTGTTTTGGCATTATACACTGGCTTCCCTCAACAATTACACACACAGTAATTATACAATACTTCTATCCGTTATAAACATTACATATCATCGTTAAACTCACCTCTGGAGCACCTGCCAGTCTCTCATGTGTTTGAAACGCTCTGTCGTCCCACAGCTGCTGCCGAATGAGGCTAAGAGAGTTATTGTGTGGCCCGTGTGTGACAACCAGGACCTCTTGTGCCCAATTGTCCATCAGCCGTTGGAGGTCTTCGGTCAGATTCATTTCATTGAGGCCTATCGTTGTACCAGACAAGTTGGCCTTCTTGTTATTGCTGTTGTTGGCCTGGGCTTGGGCCAGGCCCATCACTGGCTGGTGAGGAGGGGGTGTGGCACCAGCTGGTGGCTGCTGTGGATGGTTGGAAGCTCCGGATCCTGGCCCAGACCCTGGTAAATACGCACACACACACGCACAAACACACACACACACACACACACACACACACACACACACACACACACACACACACACACACACACACACACACACACACACACACACACACACACACACACACACACACACACACAAATACATACTTTGCGTTGGAACAGTTTCCTGCATGAGCTATGATTTCCAGTGAAGGTTTTACACAGTTGACTCTACTGTACGTACTGCTGCCACGCTCTTTACCGAGACACAGTCGCTTCAATGTCGACCCTGCGAATCACACACAATTACAATGTCATACGGTACATGGAACAAACATCACTACATGGTCAAAGGGTGCTTCTCAATTAGCTGGATGCAATGTCAAACGCAGCTGCGTAATTAGCTGGATGCAATGTCAAACGCAGCTGCGTAATTAGCTGGATGCAACGTCATCGGGAAGCATTAAGACCACACCGTTATGGGAAAGCAAGATGAGGTCAGTTTTCTAAAACAAAGCAGTCTTCCTCATGCAGGTAGTTCATACATTCCATCAGTGTTGGGGACGTAAAACAAATGTAATAGATTGCATATTACTAATTACTTTCAATTAAAAGTAATAAGGTATGTTACAATATAAAATGATGTGGCAAGTAATGTGTTATGTTCATTTTGTGGTACTTTGACAAAGCACCCTCAAATGAAGCACAAAAGGACTAAGCATAATATTAAAAGGAAGAGGGTAAGCTAAATGGAATAGAAAAGATGGCTACAATAATGTTATTAGTATCAAAAGCATATTAGATTTATTGTAAATGTCATGATGAAACGACAACAACACAAACGCTGCAGCACCCTCTAGAGGTGGAGGCCTGCAGGGTATATATAGTATATTTTGAAAAAATATAATTAAAGTCCTCATTGCAAATGGCAGAGAAATTGCCTTGTCATTTCAGTGCTTCAAAAACTTCACAAAAAAGTGAAAGATATGGTTAAATTCCTAACTTTTATTTGTAAAAGTACCACAATATATTATGTAATTGCTCATTACAGTAATATCATGACATAAAGCATTACTTATGTAATGTGTTACCCCCCCAACACTGCAGAACACGGTAAAAATAGACACGCACATATAGTAATACCAAGGTGCCAACCTCTTTGTATAGCTCAGCCAAACCTTACTAGGGATGGTACGATATGAAATTTTTTTATATCATGATTATTGTGGCAAACATAATTGCGATTAACGATATTATCGCGATAATCAACAATACTCAAAATGCTTAAAAATATAAAATGGCACTTTTGTTAACCACTTGAACTCCCAGCATCCCTATTCTAGGGTGGAACGTTGGCCAAAAATAGCCGATCCACAAGCTCACAATACGTTTAAACGCAACGCGTTATGAGCTTGTAGATCTGCTATTTTTGCCGAATCAATTTGTGTAGAGTGAAACAAGAGCATACCAAATGCGCTCTTTACAGGTCAGTTTTTTCAAAGTAGGCTTTAAGGGTTTAAGTGGGACTGAATGTGCAGTTCAACAAAAGCTAATTCATCCTAGTGTATGACGGAGGACAATTTCACGATAAATTAAAATCTCTGCGATACGATTATTGTGAGCTTTTTTTTTATCACGATAAACGATAATAGCGATTATCGTCCCATCCCTAAACCTTACTTATCCAAACCTTAGACTACAAAACCGGGCAGAACCAGAATTCTCCCAAGAACTGTTTGTGAGGGGTTTGAATAAATAAGATTCTTGTAAGAGAAACGATCATGACGATTCAAGGACAAAAAAAGAGAAAAAGAGGTGACAGACACAAGATGAAATAAAAGGAAAGAACTGAGGAAGTAAACGAGGCAAAGACAGATGTGATGATAGCAGTGGTGGAAGAAGTACTCACATTTTTTTTACTTAAGTAAAAGTATTAATACCACAAGGTAGAAATACTCTGTTACAAGTAAAAGTCCGGTATTCAAAATGCACTTGCGCAAAAGGCAATGTACAAAAGTGTTGGCATCAAAATATACTTGAAGTACCAAAAGCAAAAGTAGGCCTACTACTCGTCACGCAGAACGTCCCATTTCACAAGTTTTCCAAATGTATAGAAATCTTTTGAAAACAGCAGATCTACAAGCTCACAACGCGTCACATCGCGGCGCATTGTGAGCTTGTAGATCTGCTATTTGCAAATAGCCGAAGTAGCCTATATAAAGTGCTGCAGTGGTTAATGTATGTTGTGTAATAATAATCGAAATCTGCAAAGTAACTAGTAGCTAGTTTTCAAATACTTGTAGTGGAGTAAAAAAGTACAATATTTGCCTTTGAGATGTAGTGAGTAGAAGTAAAAGAAATATCTCAAAATTGTACTTAAGTACAGTACTTAAGTAGTTACTTTCCACCACTGGATGATTGATCACACTGACGACAAATGAAGGAAACAAAAAGGGTGAGGGTACGGAGGAGATCTAGATACAAACAGATGGACAGAGAAACAGGCCCACTGAGGAATCTAGCCCGTGGCTTGTTGCTACTTGATTTATAGGTCACTCTCTCAGTAGGTTGAGGGCAATTAGGCCAGCCTGTAGAGGAGTGAGAAGAAGAAGAAGAAGAAGAAGAAGAAGGAAGAGGAGGACGAGAAGAGGAAAGCAGTGTTGATTTCGTCGACTAAAACTATGACGAAAAATGATCGTCGACTACCTTTTTTCACTGACGAAAACTAAATAAAAGCTAGAAGCTAGATAAAAACTAAGCTATGATGACTAAAACAAACATAAATAAATATATTAACAATTTTGCTAACAAATAAAAACTAGACTAAAATGTTAGGGAGGGACTAGTGGAGAAGAGATCCGGTAGAACTAAAAGACAACACATTTTCTGCTTGGTTGCACTCGGTTGTTGCGCTCTGAAAATAGCAGATCTACAAGCTCACAACGCCTCGCGCTGCGACACGTTGTGAGCTTGTATATCGGCTATTTTCAGCATGCAACCAAGTGTAAAATCAGCCATTATGACGCCATCAAGGCACCGCCAAAATACATTTTAGTCGACTAAATCAAATGTAGATTTAGTCGACTATAATCTTATGATATTTAGTCAATTAAAACTAGACTAACAGTAAAACATTTAAAATGACTAAAATATGACTAAAACTAAATGGAATTTGATTCAAAAGACTATGACTAAATCTAAATTTACAGTCAAAATCAACACTAGAGGAAAGAGGACACTGAGGTAAGAGGTGCACACTCCTCTTAATTTAGTCTTAATAATGGCAGCCCTAGAGGCTATAGAGCAGATTCAGAGCGGTAACCAACAGCGAGTCAGTTTGTCCAGAAAACATGAGTAGAAACATGAGTAGAAACGTGAGTAGGGACGGGACGATATGAAAATTACATATCACCATTATTGAGGCAAAAATAACTTTTGCTACCCTGGGGGGAACGTTCAGCAAAAATAGCAGATCTACAAGCTCACAACGTGTTGCAACGCGACACGCTGTGAGCTTGTAGATCGGCCCGTTTTTATCAATTACAGGTACTGAATTTGCAGCTCAACAAAAAGTTTTATTCATCACGCTAAACTATAATAGCGATTATCATCCCATCCCTATTCATGAGCAAAATTAAGAAAAAGATTACGATTTATTCGTTCATTTTTTATCGAGCGACATCTGTCGAAAGAAATGTATAATGAAGTAAATAAACCACTTTCAACCTGGCATCCATATTTTAGGCATGTCGTTATACTGTAGGTGACATTTAAAATGAAATTCCAAACATTTCAAGAGATTTTCACAAATGTAAAAAAAAAAAGGAAAATAGCAGATCTACAAGCTCACTAAGCAATGCTTTGTCAGCAAGTGGATCCGCTTTTTTCTCAAGTTTTGCACAACAAAGTTGTACAACTAAGAATAAAACAGGACTTAGCTCTACGCTCATATCAAAACACCAGAGATTCTCCCAGTGTGGTCATATGATTAAACAAATGACTCCTGGGTTGTGTTCTGTGGTTACCTTGCCCGGGCTGAGCTTGTGTGCCAGTGCCATCTCCGCGGAGTCCAGCGTAGATGTTGTCAGATGACAAGGATCCTTTGAGGGAGCATGGCTGCTGTGTCTGAACAGGCGGACAGGTGGAGCTGGGGAGATGGCTGGTGCCGGCTCGGTTGCGCTGTAGTAAAGGGACCGCACCTTTGGCGGGAGATCCGTTTAAACTCACCGTGATTTCGCATGCATCTGTACAAACAAACATAGGCAGACAATACATTTACAGCCTCAAAAGTTCTCAAAGGGCCTGAAAATGAAGGCCCGGACCTACAGTAACTGGGTCCTACTGGGCGAAAACCCGAAACACCCGAAAAGGTGTCAGTATGTGCTTTATGTAGATTGGACCTTCCGTTCCAGAGATAATGGCATCTTGAAAACGGCCACTTTCGCCGATTTTCGATCGTAGATTTTCGATCGCAGATTTTTGATTGAGTTTTGGCCATTGTCGCCAGTTTTTCTTTAATAACACAGGCTAGGTAAAGTAAAGTTCACTTTGAGCTGCATCTAACACATCCACTGTCATTTCCGTCTGCCTTACCGTTAGGCCGCTAGGGGCAGTTCTTTTTGGGGGGTAATAGATTTTTTTTTTCTGCTGCACTTTGAGCTGCATCTAACACATCCACTGTCATTTCCGTCTGCCTTACCGTTAGGCCGCTAGGGGCAGTTCTTTTTGGGGGGTAATAGATTTTTTTTTTTTTTACGAAACCCTGGCTGGGCCGAGCTCAAAGTGAGCTCGGCCCAGCCAATTAGCATAGATTTTGGACCCGGTACGGCACGAAAACGTCAAGTCCGGTAGGGTCGGTTTCGGGCAGAATTTGAGAACTCTAATAAAAACAACCACATTTGCACGTGCATAAGTATACATACATGCGCGCACACACACACACACACACGCATGCAAGCACACGCGCGCGCGCGCGCACACACACACACACACACACACACACACACACACACACACACACACACACACACACACACACACACACACACACACACACACACACACACACACACACACAGATTTGACAGGTCCACCAAGAATTGCATAGCCATGTCCTGTACTACCTACTGTAAATATTCTGCCAACAAACACTCACTGGCTTTGCTGGAGTCACTGTTTTTGGTTGTGACATTTCTGAATTGCTGAACGAGGGGGCTTAGGAGTTTGCCAGCCTTGAGTTTGTGCTTGCTGGACCTCCTCCTGCGGCCTGTAGGGGGCGCTGTGTGCGAGAGGCCCAGCCCAGGGGGCGGGGCTTTGCCCAGCTGATGATAAAGCAGCTCCACTTCTCCTCGCTGATGGGCCTGCAGTTCAGAGATCTCTTTCAGATGTCTGAGGGATGTAAAGTACACAACAAAACATTTAGCATGCAGACTCAAGACGAGAAACAAAGAAAACACAGCCACTGATAGGCCTGTCACAATTATTACATAATCGTCTAATCACATTTTTTTTTAGATAATCGCAATTATTTTAGCATAATCGTCATAATCGTTTCCATTTGAAAAATGTTCACACATTAAAACGCGTCACTAAGTGACGTATTGTAGACTTGTAGATCAGACCTGTTGTAGACTTGTAGATCAGCTATTTCTGCTATTTTTACATGTATACAATTATAAAATATGTCAATGTCTTTGTATATTTAAAGGTAGGGTAAGTGATATTTTTTGGTTAAAACAAAAAGTATTTTGTTAAAAGGTTAAAGCACTATATTCTGATAGTAATCATTGCTATAGACTAGAGTGTTTGTTCAGTAACAGGAGTCTCCCCGTCTCTCCAGCTCTTTAATAAACAGAAAATACATTTTCCGGTAAGTGTCAAAATCTCAGCCAATCAGGAGAAAGTACCCATTTTTAAGCTTCATTTTTATAGTGTTCCAGTTCCAATTTTGCCTGCTCATTTCTTAGTGTCATCACTTCCAATTTCACTTGTTTAATCTATATCCTGATTGAGTTCTCTATCCTGATTGGATAAAATTGGAAATGAAACTGAAACTGAAACGAAAATGCATTTTCTGTTTAATAAAGAGCTGGAGAGACAAGGAGACTCCTTTTACTGAACAAACACTCTATAGCAATGAGTACTATCACAATATAGAGCTATTTAACACTTATTTTAACCAAAGAAAATCACTTACCCTACCTTTAAAGGTAGGGTAAGTGATTTGCAATTATTCAAATAATTGCAAAATGGGTCTATGTTCTGATAGTGCTCGTTACTATAGAGTGTCCTGTCCAAATAAGGAGTCTCCAATGTCTCTCCAGCTCTTTATTAAACAGAAAATGCATTTTCAATGCGCTCTCCTGATTGGCTTAAAATGTGTCACCTACCTGAAAATGTACTATATTCTGTTTACTAAAGAGCTGGAGAGACCCCTGTGACCGAACAAACGCTCTGTAGCAATGATTACTATCAGAATATAGTACTTTAACCTTTTTTTTTTTTTTTTATAAAAGAAATCACTTACCCTACCTTTAAGTTATTTGTCGTATCTGCCCTGTGCCATGTTTTATTTCGAACAGAAATTGAATTTGTATTAATATGTTACAATGGTCAACGCCAAACACACAATTAAATCGTTAATCGCAATTATTTGAGTGACAATTAATCGTCAACTTAAATGTGTAATCGTGACAGCCCTAGCCACTGACGAAGCATACTTCTCTCTAAGTCTCTGCAGTTCCTTCTTCATATCAGAGTCCTCCATCTCGGAGTCGTTGTCACTGCTGGCGTAACCTTGCATGCCCCCGTGCCGGCTCGGCGAGTCAGAGCTCTGCACGCTGCTGCTTCGCCCCGAGCGCCGGAGGAATGCCACTGCCCTCTTCATGAGGTCACTTCCTCTGCGGTCCGATCGGCCGTGCCGAGACGGCGTCACGGGAGGCATCTTCGCCGGGCTGCTGTCGGCCCCCGAGTCTGACGAGAGGAAGCGGCTGTGGACGGTGACGTCCGCGGGGACGGACGGGGAGGTCACGGCGCGTGGCAGGGAACCCCGCTTGGCCAGGGAGGGGGGTGTGTCCAGGTAGAAGTCTGGCGGGGCGGAGTAGCGGCTGCTGGCCTGTGTCCTCAGCGTGATGTCATCCTCGGTGCTGATCACAGAGAAGCGTCCGATGGTCGTGGAGGCGGCCATGGCCTCGGTCTGCCCGTGGTCCCTGATGTAAACCGAGGGATGCACCGGCGAGGCAGCGCTGCTCCAGCTCCTTTGCTTCACGTCTCTTCTGGCAGTCACGTCAGGGATGATCTACACATGACAGAGCGTCAAAATTCATTAATTGCTCTGATTAAAGCTTTACGTGGCTATAGGTGAAATGCTATTTCCGTAACAGGCAAATGTGATGAAAAACGGTCTCACTTATACCTTAAATCGGCCTCTTGTTCCTGAGCAGGAAGCTGAGTGGGGGAAGTGCCTCCTGGAAGCTGCAAAGAGATTTCCACAATATTGAGCACTGCTGCATCACAGTATTGAACCAACAAATACAACAGATTTATAACAAGTTGAGGGGAACCATCAACTTCACTCTAGAGGGCTGTTAGAGAGATTAGTGCATGCTGTACATACCACACACAGCTGAGTCACTGAGTGTGCTCAAACTATCCATTCTCTCTGGAATTTGAGGCTATAGAAAATGACAAAATGAGAAAAGAATGAAGTAGAGAAGATGAGAAAACATGAAGCAGAGAGAGTTAATGACTGTTAACAGTGCGGTCATTCCTGGGACGTTGTCATCAGCATTGTCCCAAAGGTTGGCGAGCGTTAGCGCACATTTCCGCCTTCGGAGCTAAATGAATGGTTCTATATTTACCAGCTGCTCTCCTGTCCTGTAGCGTCCCTCACCAATAGGGCCTGGTGTGCTGTTTCCTGAGCCCAGCAAGGCGCTATCTGGACCGGGGGGAGACTGGATATATTCGGTTCCCGAGCCTGGCGTTTCTGCAGCGGTGCCTGACGGATACATGGGCGCATACTCCTGGTAGAGAAGATTCCTCAGCTTCTCATCCAGAGACTTTATGGTGCTGTCTACAAAGCCCCCTCGGGCCATCCGTCCCTCTCCATCGGACTCACTGGGCCCCATGGCATGCTGGTGCGGTGCCGGGCTCTGGGGCAGCGAGGACACTTTGGCGCTGCTCACGCTCGAAAAAGGCTGCTGGAGAACCACTGGCTGCTGCGGGCGATCTCCACGGGAACCGGACTGGTAGGAGGCGGACAGAGGATCTCTGGCCGCTACCAACTCCTGGAGGGGAGTCAGGGCAGTCAGGGCAGCCGCGGCCTGGGCGCCAGTCACGTCCAGGGACAAGGGCATGACCAACGGGCAGCAGGGCACCTCGTCTACCATGGAGGCAGCGCACGCTATCTCCGCCATCTGCTGAACAGCATGCATGGGGGCAACGGAGCTGGGACGAGCCACCTGGGACTCGTCCAGAGACAAGGTGTTGCGCAGAGCTAAGGGGGGCCCCATTGGTGGAGCACTGGCCGGTTGGACCGGCTGCACGCCGGGCTGCATGAAGCTGCTGATGGGATCGTTTGACCCGAGGGTGGGCGGCGCAGAGACGGGAGGAGACAGCATGGCCAGGAGGAGAGGGTCCGTGTTGGACATCACAGGAGGACTGCAGAACCCATAGGCCTCATAGTTGAAACCCCCGCTTCCACCAGACATTGTGGAGGATGCAGATTCCTCTTCTGTGGGGAGGACAAACAAAAGACTTGATCAGAATATACTGAATAATTTCATGGATTTGAAAAATACCAGTTTAGAGTCTCATAAAAATAAGAAAAAATCAACATTTCAACTCCATTCAGAACGTTATTTTAAAATATGTCAGCAATTCATGTCAAAGGGATCCTTGTTCATTTGGCTACCACCAGCTGGCGCTATTGGACTATTGTTGGAAGGGGGCTGCCGCCCTGGATTCGTGCTTGAATGGTTAGTAGTCTCTAGAAGTAAAGTCACCTCTGGCTGCAGCTGGCCCTGCAGTGCCACCGTCAGCAGGCTGAACAGTAGTCGCGCTCCCAGGGGACAACGTGGCTGCTCCATCAGATGGAGTCTCCTGACTGGATGCGGGAGTCTCCTCCACGGGACAGATTATGAACCACCTCCTTCCAGTTTGAAGAACTGCAAGAGAAGAGAAGAGAAGAGAAGAGAAGAGAAGAGAAGAGAAGAGAAGAGAAGAGAAGAGAAGAGAAGAGAAGAGAAGAGAAGAGAAGAGAAGAGAAGAGAAGAGAAGAGAAGAGAAGAGAAGAGAAGAGAGAGCTGCACTTAACGGGTATGAAAAGAGGTGTTGTAGTCACACGTACTGTACATCTTAAAAAGGTGCTGGGTTGACAAACAACACGGGTAAAACAAACAAGTACAGAAACCTGCACACAAAGCAAAAAAAAATACTATTTAAATGCGGTACCATGCGAGAATGTGCGCCGGTTTCTGTACTTTTTATACTTAAGACAAGAAAATTAAAAATAAACCTGTGTGGCCTACAACAGAGGAAGGAAAACTCATTTACCATTCTGCTGATATACTTGTGGTGCTCCGTTCTGCTGACTCTGCACATAGAGAACAAGAACAGATGTCACTGTCACTGTCCCATTCTGTTGTATTGTATCTCTTGAGTCTGTTTACGGTAATCTTGAGTACATCCATTCCTACAGTATCTGCATCTGCATTTGTACCTTTACATGTCACAAGTGTGTGCGGTTGATAGACTACCACAGAATAGTAATTACACCAACAGTGTTTATACAGTATGTCTGTGACAGCTTGATTCGCTTCCTGCAATTCTGCCGACACATGCACGAGTCATACAGTATGTCAAATCGACCAGCTTCATCGTGAATCATGTGCCTGTATTTTGCCGGTAAGTCATACGTTTTAGGTCCTTTATGCTCTAATTCTTTTACCTATCTTTTAACCGCACAATGATGAGCGTGCACAATTAAGAATTTCACCCACCTTATACTTGTAATGTGATGTGACAATAACGATGCATTCTGATTCTGATTATACTGTAGTTTAACTGTGCAAAAACAATCTTGCAATGTGTGTGTGTATGGGAAAAGTGACAGTTCCCATTCAAGTTTGTGCGTGGCAAAAACATTTTTGGGAGGGTCCTATTAAAAAGAAAAAAGGTTTGAAATACAGGTATCACTTGTGCACCTCTGGAAATAGGGGGTGCTACAAAAGCAGAAGTTGAACTTTATGCTACTTTTACCCACATACTCCTCGGGTTACGATGGCAAAATTCTCTAATATCTGTATACACATGTTTATTGTATATGACTTGTATCTGTCAATGTGTATTGTTTATATATTTGTGTAATATATATAATCGGTATTTGAATGCGTATTGCTATGCATATGTGTTCATACTGTATATGCATTTATATTCATGTTTGAGTTAAGCATTACCTCTCCCCCTACTAGTCCTTCACAAGTAAGGTCTTTCTGAGGACTGGTCCCCAGAATCGAGCTCATCTCACCCTCCATGTACTCATTTAACATGTCTTCAGCTTTGTCCATAACGTCTTTCAACTGGTCAATGAAGATCTCCTTCTCAATGGGAAGAATAAATCCATTCTCTACCTGTAGTCAACAATTTTATCATTATTCAGCAGCATTAATACCACCACAATCACTACATGTCAAGATATGCTATATTTTATAGGACACGAGAAAGCAGTTGAGAAAACAACAGCAAGCATTATGTCATGACCTTATACCATATAAGTGGCGATTTCCTCTGGAGCATCACAGTCCAGATCAAACTTGAACGTCACCATTTTGTGGTTGTGGGTTTCCAGCTGGCATTCCACCATTTTATCGCCCGTGTTGCTAACCTGTAAGGGAGGGAATTTGATTTTGGATCAACATAAATATGTCAAAAAATATGTCAAATTACACAAAATGATTGGATATGGTCATAACTCACATGAAGGATACTCAGTTTGGGTTTGCTGGTCTTTTCTTGTCGCGAACGTGTGCGTGCTGACTTGCGATGGTGTTTCCTGTGTTTTCCATCCACTTTCCCGGCACCAGCGAAACTTTCATAACCATCACTTGTTTCCTTACCAGAGGCCACGTCAGAATTGAGACTATAAAGGAATGTTCACAACACACATAAAACACACTTTGTCTTTTTATGCTCTACTGTGCGTCTGGTAAAAGTAGAGAGCAGAGGGGCAGCATTCAACACCTGAATGACTGTTAATCACTGTTCACATACCTGTCATAGGCATAGTTGGGTAATAGCGTTGGTTTCTCCTGCATCACATCCTAAGAGTGAAATAACAGAAAGTAAGAAAACAGCCCATCAGAGTTAGTAAAACTTGTTAATGATTGTACGTATTAACAATATTTGTGCCATTTTTTGTATGTCAATAAGGTGTTTGTTTGTGTGTAGAGGCGGGAATAAGATACAATATATTTCACTGGAAATAAAGTAAGTACATAACATCTGCCCTAAGTAACATTTCTGGTACATTTCTGTATTTAATCAAAATATAGAAGAGATATTTTAAAAAGTAAAACATATCTGCCTATCATACTGTAACATGCCAACTTACTGAAAAGACAACTGAAAAGCCTCAAGACCACAACAGTGTATATAAAATATCACTACTTGTATGTATTTGATACCCCTATGCCTGGTGACATTCTTTGTCAATACAAATAAGATTGATTTTCACAAATGTATCTGGATGCCATATTATAACATATATAACAGTTTCTTCTGTAAAACAAATAATAATGAAATGAAAACTACAAACACGAAAAGTGTGCTCCTCCGATTTGTGTGAGTCTTGGACAAAATCAGAGTGGTAGCAAAAAGTGTGTTTTGAAGAAAACACAAAATGGCGGAAATGGCACAAACTATATGTTGCATCATGATGGAAGAAATATGTTGATTGTACGTCTTACGGTTCAAGAGTTATAAGCCAAAATGTGAAGTAGGCTGTTAGTGCCATAATGAGGCGATTCGAAGGATTTGGGATGGAGATTCTTGCTTGGCCTACTGGGAGTGTGCGTGCAAAGTTTCCCGCCGATTCTTTCAGTGGTGCTTGTAGCATGTTGTGCAAAACAAGCCCCTCCCGCAAACTTTGTTTGTAGTCATGTGATCAAGATGTATCTGTCAGATTTTTAAGATTCTATTCCGATGATTGGCTTTCAGAGATAAGGTGTACCAATTTGGGTGAGGTTTGGACAAAGTCGGCAAAAACTGTGCTTTGCAAAGAAAACGTCATTGACAGAACTCTCTGACAGGTGGAAACGCTGGTTTCTTACTAAATACATCTATGCATCGTGGCTACGACCTTTCTCTGCATCCTGACCTTTTAGACTTTTGCACCGTGGTCAGCACCTCAAGACTACTGGTGTGCATCCTTCCAGTCAAAGAGATGAGATGAGATTAGTACTGTATCTCTACTGCACTTTGAATGCATCAGCACTTTTTACCAATGTTGCCTGCTCTCTGATTCTGATTCTGATTCTGAAGAAAACGCAAAATGGCGTTGATATTGTAAGGTGGAAATGGGCGTGGTCTATTAAGACGATTGTATGACCTACGGTTCAAGAGTTATGGGCGAAAACGTGAGTCGGCCTGTTATAGCGCCACCATGAGGCCGATTTGAAACATTTGACGTGGCATTTCTTGCTTGGCCCACTGGGAATGTACGTGCAAAGTTCCACGGCAATCGGGAAACTGCCTTAATGGTTTGTGGCAATTTGTTCAAAATAGGCCACTCCTGCAAACTTTGGTAGTGGTATAGTGGAATAATTATGAAAAATCGTCTTGATCACATGACTATAGAGATAATGTGTACCGATTTGCGTGAGGTTTGGACAAAAGCTGTAGGAGTTATGTCAGAAAATGTGTTTCAAAAAACGTTGCCTCATGGTGGCGCTATAACAGGCTCCCGTCCAGGGAGTGTGCATGCAAAGTTTCACGCCAATTGGTCCAACAGTGCCAGAAATTAGCTGCTCACAGACACAGACACACAGTCGCAGACACACACACACACACACACACACACACACACACACACACACACACACACACACACACACACACACACACACACACACACACACACACACACACACACACACACACACACGGACGGACGGACAGGGGCGAAAACATAACCAAGCCTTCAGCCGTTCAGCTTGGCGGAGACAATAAAATAAATGATATATTTTTAAGTGATTGATACACTGTACAGTATCTACATCTACATCGTTGATATAATATACATGTGGTTTTACACGTACCTCTACAGGAGGCTCTGTTTGAGGGGGGCTGGATGCAGTTTCAGTGTCTAGCTTTTGTTGCGTTGTGATGAGGCTGGCACACTCAGGTACTGCTGGCACTGCTGTCTGCATGCCAGCAGACTGCAGAAGAGGAGCTGGATCCGGGCCTGTGACAGGAGGGGCAGTGGCAGGGGCTACGGCGTGAACTTGAGCTGGCAGAGTGGCTTGGACTTGAGACGAGACTGGACCCGGGGCAGGGCATAATGGTTGAACTGGGACTGAAGATGTGTCTGTGCTTAGAGATAAGGCCGCAGATGGGTCTAAAGGGGGACTTGACAGAGAGATTGTTTGAGCTTGGACTGGGTCTGAGGATGGGACTATCACTGCTGTCGGAGCTTGAACCAGAATTGGACCTGGGACTTGAGGAAGTGTTGCAGCTTGTGCTGGGGCTAAGACCGGGACATGGGTTTGTATTGGGGCTGAGGCTATGGTCTGAATAGGGTCTTGGGTGTCAACTTGGACTGACACGGAGACTCGGGTTGGAGCTGATGCAGAGACCGGGGCTGAGGCCGATGCTGGGGCAGAGGTAGAGGTGTAGGCTGGGGGTGGGGCTTGGGGCAGTGAAGGGGCCAGGGTTGTAGGAGCTGCCGTTGCAGGTATGGTGAGGTCTAGGCCAGCTACTGCAGTTTCTGAATCCACCCTCCCTCGCCAAAGTGGGGTGGGGACAGCAGACACGGCAGGATGAACTGGAGCCAAGACCTGAGCATCTCCCATACTCCCCTTTGGAGTCGTTTGTACCTGGAAGATAACGTCACATATTAGAATCTCCCATCAGCTTATGCATGATATGGTTTATTAATATTGTACTGTATGTTCCAGTGGTGGAAAAAGTACAAAAATGTTGTACTTAAGTAAAAGTATCAATACTGCAATGTAGAAATACTCCATTACAAGTAAGAGTCTGGAATTCAAAATTTACTTGAGTAAAAGTACAAAAGTATTGGCATAAAAATGTACTTAAAGTACCAAAAGTAAAAGTACTCATTATGCAGAATGTCCCATTTCACAAGTTTAAAAAAAAACTATCTTTTGAAAATAGCAGATCTACAAGCTCACAATTGTGAGCTTGTAGATCGGCTATTTTCAAATGGTCGAAATGTATATAGGGCTGAAGTGGTTAATGTATGTTTAGTAATAATAATAAAGTAAAAGTAATGGCAAGTAAATTACAAATACCTCAAAATTGGGGTAAATGTACTTAGTTACTTTACACCACTGACGACACAGAAACCAAGACAAAACAGCACGAATTAAAGATTTACCATGTCTAGCCATTACAGTGAAAACGGAGTCAAATATTCACCTGGAAGTCCTGCTCAGGGTATGAGGTGCGTTGTACCTGGGAAGGAGGCACGGTATGGACAGGGTGGACCGGCTGAGAAATGGGTGGGCAGCCCTGTTGCTGGGGCATCATAGCGGGTGTGGGCATCGTAGCAAGTTGGACTGGGATGGGCGCTGCCACGCTGGGCGCCTGTTGGGGCAAGAACATGCATTATTACTAGGGATGTCCGATATTAGCATAAAAATGTAACATCTGTATTGTTTTTTGAAAGAAAGTTTTTCTTTTTTTTAAATAAGTTACAGGAGTTCTTACTGTATGGTGTGTGTGATATGAAATGTGAGCTTACCATAATCACAGTAATCCTTAATCATATTCCATCATATTCAAAGGCTTTTGCAGAGAAATGAGACAGACTCCAGTCACTCAAATTAGAGCATCAGAGGGCAGGTGTGTGTCTGTGTCCAGCTGACGCTCATTGATGCTCGTTAATGTTATAGGCATCACAGCAATTAAGCTTCTGCACTGTCAAATACTGTAGGCCAACATCTAATCTAAGATTAGTGGGACTCATTCAAATGACCACCAGTGAGTCCCAGGATTCACTTTATTGAAAACCTAACAACATCACTGTTAGATTTGTTAGACACTGTTAGATTTATTAGATATTATATTGATATTATATCTATTTTATTTTATTAGATATGTTGTTCCCTGACAATTAGTTGACTTTTGTTGAAAAAGCCTGCATATATCGGTATCGGTTGATATCGGTAAAAAAGTAAATATCGAACATCCCTAATTATTACCCACTGATCGTTAGGTCCACTGGTTCTCAACGTCGGGTTGGGGATTCAAATAGACCCTTATGGGTCTGAGAGTGAAATTTAACCAAATGGGTCGTACACTTAGTGAGATTAACAATAAATTAAGAAATGGTATCAAATGGGGGTCTGTGTGTGGCCTAACGTAGATCAAACTGGCAGTCCTTGAAATTCACACGGTTGAGAATCACTGCTTTCGGTGGCGTACAATAGATAGTATCTGTATAATCGCTGTGTGAAACCTACCGGTGTGCCGTTCTGCAGGGGCTGGAGAGGGGGAGGGGCACTGGAGACCGGCATGTCAGGAGGAGGACTCAGCTGAGTGGCAGCAGGCTGGACGCTAGACAGCGGCTGCAAGAGGGAAGGAGGAAAAAACAACAAGAGGAGAGTTCCAGCTGAAAAATACATATATTTGATAATTTACAGCATCTGCCTTGCTCTTATGTTAAAATATGTTCTGTACAATCTGGCTGTCGGGGGTCTCTTCGCCTTGGCTCAAGACTATCATATATATGTATTTTATCGATTTTGACATTTGCATATCTATGATCGTCTTGGGCTTTACCCCCCCAATTGTCACTGGACATCCGCCCGTAAAGTCTGTATAATTGCCCCCGAAAGTAAAAGTCAGTCGATAAAATACATCTATGATAATCTTGATCCAAGGCTAGGCGTCTCCCTATTATGGAATTTGGACATGATTATATTGTCCATTTTGAATTGTCCATTCAATTTTAAAGATTTCCCCAAATTTTTTTAGAAATAGTTTGCAGAAATGTTCCACATTTTCGGAAAATGGCAGATCTACAAGCTCACAACATATGGCAACGCGTTGTGAGCTTGTAGATTGGCTATTTTTGAATAGCTGGGGTATATACAGTTACAGTCCATAATAGCCCACAGTATCTGGTAAGAGGTGGTGGGTCTGCCTGGGAACAGATCCCAACTGGCTGGAATTGGAACTAAAGAGGAATACAGACAGGAGAGAAACCAAAAGCACAAAGAAAACACAATCCGCATCAAAGTAGAGTTGTTCCGATACCGATACCAATATCGGAAAAGCTGCCTTTACTGCCTAAAATGCTGGTATCGGTATCGGCGAGTATGCCAGTATATGCGATATTGACGATATTGCAATAATTTGACTGTTTCAGTTGATGTTGCACTACTGTTTTATACTCTTACTGTACTATTGACATTATTAGCAATTTTTAAGGGATTTTTTAATGTGTTTCTAGATCCGTGGTTCTCAAACTATTTAATTTCAAGAAACACCATCAGGAACCCTGAGAGTCCCTGGACCCCACTTTTTTTAAATTACACACTGGTCCGAGTTACGGGTATCGGAATCGGTATCGGGAAGGAAAAACTGGTATTGGTACATCTCTACATCAAAACTGATAACAGGCAAAGCACAGCAAATGCATACAGTAAATACTGTATGCTACAAATGAAATATTCACACCAGCGGATCATGCATGCACGCATGCACAGTTGCACACTGTACATCGGCACGTGTACAAACACATGGATATTATATACGGTACATGAAGCAGGGAGCTCAGTAAGGGAAAACCTTCAGAATGTTTTATCCTTCTAAACTATTATAAATAGTACATGGGATGCCTATCAGAAAAATGTAGACAGGGCTGTCGGTTTAGATTAGGGATGGGACGATATGAAAATTACATGTCACGATTATTGTGGCAAAAATAATTGCAAAATAAAACTTTAAATGGCACTTTTGTTTAACTCTTTAACCCACAGCATCCCTATTCTGGGGAGAACGTTCACCAACAATATCCGATCTACAAGCTCATAACCGCGTTGTGAGCTTGTAGATTGGATATGTATGGCGAATCGATCTACAGTGAAATAAGAGCGTACCAAATGTGCTCTTTGCAGGTCAGTTTTATCAAGTACAGGGTTTAAGTGGCACTGAATTTGCAGCTCAACAAACGCTAATTCATCCTGGTGTATGACGGAGGACAATTTCCCGATAAATTTAAATCTCCACGATACGATTATTGTGAGGGTTGTTTTTATCACGATAAACGATAATAACGATTATCGTCCCATCCCTTGTTGCGAACGCGGGAGGAGGCGCGGCGAAGCCGCGCCTCCGACCAAGTGGAGCTTACTATGTAACCCTGCTTGGGTTGTGTCTCTGTGTGCACTGCCTGTGTGCACTGCCTGTGTGCAGCTCCTCTGAGATAAGTAAATGTCCAATTTAGACGTACCATACATCAAATGAAAGGTCTTTGAAAACTGAACACACCTGTCAAGGTTGCGTTTAAGCCCGCCCCTTCCCCCGGAAGCCACGCCCCGGAGAAGGCTCCTAAAAACTCCCCATTGAAACCCCATGTTAAATGAAAAGTGCCCGAATCGCTCCCAAACTTTTTCTACCCCCCCTAAGTGGGGGTCTACGAACAAATACATCGGGCTCGGATTTTGGCTCCGCCCCCCGGAAGTGGGTGAAACAGGCACTTCAAACACTTTGTTGAATTGTTCAAAAACATTCCAAGTTTTTTTTTTGTGAATTTGTATTTTTCTAAGATGCTCCTTTTAACGCAGATTTAAAAAAAAAAAAAAAAAAAAAAATTATTGGTTACTTTTTTTTAAATATTTTTTTTCATTCTTTTTTTTCTTTTTTTGCGTTCGCTTACCGCGTTCGCGCGTCTTACTTGTTTAGATAATACTGTGTGTGTGTGTGTGTGTGTGTGTGTGTGTGTGTGTGTGTGTGTGTGTGTGTGTGTGTGTGTGTGTGTGTGTGTGTGTGTGTGTGTGTGTGTGTGTGTGTGTGTGTGTGTGTGCGTGCGTGCGTGCGTGAGCGTGCACGTGCGTGTGTTCTCTTGCAGCGAAGGGGATTGCTGGCTAATAAGTATCTCTGCAGTGTCGACTGCATTCAGCAGCTTGGCGGTGATGACTGAAAGCCTCTATACCATAAAAACCGCAGCAAGTTATTTTGGATTGCTTAACAGCCAATAAAGAAGACAAAGTTTCCTATTTTGGTGTTGGCATACTGACAGCCAAGCAGGCTTGTGCTTATGCCCACAGTCCAAAAATGCTGATAAATCCAAATAAACAATATAATCAAAATGTATACTCGGTTTAGAGGCACCGACAGTCAGGTGGAGTTTTGCTAGGCTATCCGCAAGCCGGGCCACAAGAAGAGTGTTGCAGCCAGGCTTCCATGTTATCCCGTGCATAATTCTGCTGCACTGTTTGTATCTCTATCTGCTAGCGGAGGCTGACGTAGTTGGGTGCATACAGTACATACCTGCTCCTGGCCAGGCTGGGCCGCGAGCTGCTGCGTCTGTACAGCGGGGAATACAGCTGGGAAGCTCTGCTGCACAGAGGGGGCTGGCGTCGCTGGAGCCGAGATGGTCTGTTCCGAAACAAAGATGAGACCCTCAGAAGCAGTACAGTAATGTTAACCACATTAACCCCCTGGCATCTCTATTTTGGGGCAAATGCTTCAAAAAATTGATCAATATTTTTTCAAGTATTTAAAAAGAAATATATAAAAATATAAGAAAAACATAACACAAATAGCAGATCAAGAAGCTCACAACGCGTTGCAATGCGATACGTTGTGAGCTTGTAGATGTAGCTATTTACGCTATTTGTCATATGACAAAGTATAGACCGCTAGAGAGTGGAATTACACTATTACATATATGCAACCGATTGATCATGCAAGTTTTTGTATTTTAAGGCAGTGACAATCATCAGCAGAAAACAGAAGGCAGATAGTGATTCACTTATAGCAGTTGGCAGGGTCCTAAAATGGAAATTATAGAACCCCCCCCCCCCCCTTTATAACAATTTTATGCTATTAGACAGTAGTTTACTATCCAGTCTTACACCTCTACCCATCAAAGCCAGAAACTCCTACAGAAAAAGGGGAAAATCTTGATTGTGGTTTAAGCAAGGGCAGAGTTCAGCTGCGGTGATTTTGGTTCTCATCATTCAAGATGCAGAGGAAGCGGAGCGAGGCATTTGGCAGAACCAGAAGAGGACCAAGCGCCAGGCCCCTGCAGGTACAACAGGCTGCCCGTGGCAAAGGCTCCCATCTCTCACCTACCATTGGACCAGGTCTGTCCTCCATGTTGTGTGAGCATAACGGCAGTTTGCTGTCCAGGCGGGGGCTAAACAAGAGCGGCATGCTTCGACTCTGCTCGGTGCGCTCGAGCACAGAGGGGGCGAACCAGCCGACCTCCCAGTTGAGGTGCGTCGGGTGGTGTGCTCCCTTTTCAGGGAGGTTGAGCGGGCTCGTCCTGCGGCTTACAATGTGGTGGAGGCATTGGTCAAGAAGAGAGAGGTCCCCGCTTCCATACAGACTCCTTGGGGACAAGGCGAGGGGAGACAGTGGGGCAGGATGTGACGGTGAGGTCACCATTGGGGGCGAAGACGCTGGACTGATTAACACTAAGGGAGAGGGTGGAGCCCTGAGAGAGGACTTATAGACTGGAGAAGGCCGTGGTGGTGCCGGGGGAAGAGGGGGCATGTGTTTGTGTCCCAGAGAGCCACCAGCATTAGTCCTGTCCCCCAGCGGGAGAGACGTACAGGCCTTGCAGTGGCGGTGGGGCTGGGTGCCAAGCAGAGGGCTCAGACGCAGCTCTGACGGGCGTTTTAAGGGCAGGGAAAGGTGACCTGCGTTGGAGTGACTTGCTAAATCATGATAGGAATGATGATGTTGATGATTATGAGAGGACAAGAGAGGACGTTGAGGGTAATTATAATCTAGATTGCGAGCGGCACTGAGCACTGAGCTGTCGTGGCCATCTGTGCACCCTGGTGGAGACAGGTCCTGCATGGAACAGCAGCTTGACTGAGGGTTCGTATTCCTCGGGAGAGAGTGGGTCCTATACCGCAGCATCTCAAACAAGGGGGCACTTCCATGCCTTAAGCACCCCGAGCTCTCTGTGACGAGAGAGGCCGCCTGAGATACGAGATATAAGGGCTCACTGGAGTGCCGCTGCTTGGGTACAATTTTGATGAAAGGGAAAAAATATAATTTGCTTGTTATTTTACAACATTTCTGACAGAAAACATGGCAAACATTGGGGGGAGATTAATGGAGAAAATGTTACAATGAGAGAATAACACGAACTGAGCCGGTCACTCACTGTTTGAGACGTGTACAGACCCTGGAGCAGATGTGCTGCAGGCTGTGGATAGGATCCCTGTTGTTGTAGTTGACCGCTGATTTGCTGGTACACTGCCTGGTGCGGATGTGTGAACGCTTGTGAGTAGTTTTCTTGCGAAAGCTGCGCCGCGGGCTGCTGGTACGACCCTGGGGGTAGCTGAGGTTGGGGCTGTGCAGGGGGGGGACTGTACATAATCTGAGCTGTGGAAATGGGCTCTGGAAGTGACTGGTAGGTGGCACTTAGACCTAGACCGTTGAGATTGTCTGTTTGCATGAGGGTAGACACCACTCCACTGTCAGCTGGAATAACAAGGAATAGAGCAGGGTAAAATTTACAATGCAATAAAAGGCAGAGGAGAGATTAAGGAATGTGGATTATTATGGCCTCATTACAATTCAGAAGCTGGATCATGACTCATACTGTAGCTCAGTGTTTTCCAAACCTTTTGGCTCAAGTCCCAAAAGAGAAATTAGACGTTTTCCCGGGACCTAAAATAGTTAATGTAGCAGATCTACAAGCATCGGCTATTTTCACTACTTCTTAAACTTTATAATTTATTTATTAATGGAAATTATTAGATTTTTTCATTTTATTTATGATATACTTTTGAAAAATGTTGGAATTGTTTTTAATTAATGAAAAGTTGTGTTTTTTTGTTTAAACGTTTTCATTTCATTTCATTTCATTTTATTTTGTTTCGCATATGGTAGTGTAATTACAGTTCACACAATTCATAATTTCAATAATTCCTTAAATCACATACACCCATGAGCGAAAAGGAGCAGGAAGAAGAATACATTCTTATTAATACCTGCCCCCTATCCAATTTAAAAAAATATATATATATCCTTGATGATCGGCGCATACCACCAGTACCTGCACTAACATGCAAGTTTAAACAAAACCAAAAAAATAAATAAAAAAGCAAAAACGAGCAACAAAACAAGCAACAAATGAACAAACATATAAAGTAAACAAAACACAACAACAAAAGATAACTCCAAAGTCAAATCCTTTCCTATTCATCTTCTTCATATTGTCTAATAAAAAAAAATGTATACCATTTTTTTAATTGATAAATATTTGTACAACATTTTAAGTCAGTGTGGAGCGAATTCCACATTCTGATTCCTACAACTGAAGGACACATTTGCCTTTGAGTGGTTCGTGCAAACTGATGCTTAAAATCATATTTCCTCCTACTGTCCCCACTTTCTGAACTACATTCAAACAGCTTTTGTACATTAGCTGGCAGCGTTTTGCTTTTTGCCCTAAACATGATTAATAGTGTCTGTAGCTTCACTATCTCTTCAAGTTTCAAAACTCTTGAATGTATAAATAGTCTGTTTGTGTGTTCTCTATAATTGACATTATGCATGATTCTTACCGCTCTCTTCTGTAGTATGTATAATGGTTTTATGGTAGTCACATACGTATTCCCCCATACTTCAGCACAATAACTGAGGTATGGTGAAATAAGTGAGCAGTATAGTAATCGCATTGACACATAATCTAACACATGTCTTACTTTATTTAAAACAAAAATGCTCTTCGAAATCCTTTTTTTAACATGTGCTATATGGGGTTTCCATGTTAATTTGTCATCCATTATTACTCCCAAAAATTTAAATTCTGATACTCTTTCAATTGCCACTCCATTTATAGATATTAACACCTCGTCATCCTTTTCCCGATTACCAAAAATCATAAACTTCTTTTTTTCCAGATTTAACGATAACTTGTTTTCATCAAACCATTTTTTCAGTTTTGTCATTTCATATACAATGCTTTCAGCTAATTCTTTTAAATTATATCCAGAGCAATGGAAATTTGTGTCATCTGCGAACAAAACAAATTGTAACAATTTTGACACGTCACAAATGTCATTAATGTACAAATTAAAAAGTTTTGGTCCTAAGACAGAACCTTGTGGAACCCAAAAATCTTTTGAAATATATATATTTTTTATTTATCTATTTAGAAGGGGATGTCTGATAATGACATCAAAGAAAAGGACCCGCACACTGTCTGGAACTTGCAAAAAGAAATTGCTCCTCTTTATTCGATGTTTCGGCCGTTAGACCTTCATCAGACAATTTATTTATTTAGGAAACGGAAAAAAGGAGATATTTACTTGCGACCCAAAAAATTGGTCCGCGGCCCAAAGATGGGCTCTGACCCACTGTTTGGGAAACAGTGCTGTATACCGGACTCATTGGTGTGATTCACAATCTTAAGTACCCGTTGTAACACACAGATCTGATTCACGACTCCTCTGTGTGTTAAGTGTACATTATGGAGGTTATAACAGGTTCTCTCACATGTGGTAATGGTGGTGACTGGCAGGGTGCTCAGCACGGTAGGCTGCTCGGCCTCCATCTCCTCGCTGTCTGCCATGGCCAGGGCGACTCCCTGTGGTATCCCCGTGCCGGGCACCTGCAGGAGGTTCTGCTGGGCGCTCTTCACCGCAGGGCCCTCCCTCTCTCCCGACGGGAACCGCGCACGCCTCCATTTAATGAGAGCCACGCGGTCTCGGATGGACTTCCCCACTATCTTCATATCGCTATCCAGGAAGAAGCCGGAGTCCACCTGCAGGACACGTGGGAAATGTTCAGTTAGGATTCTGCATGAACTACGCTAGTCAAACTGAAAAGCGAGTAGATACAGTACATCAGTGAGTTTACTTGATTCCAGTGCTCACACCACAAAAGATTACCCAGTTTCCTAGAGCAGTGGTTTTCAACCAGTGGTCCGGGGACCACAAGTGGTCCTTGAGGGGGTTCCAGGTGGTCCACAGCTAAATGATGGAGAGTTGGTAACGAAATGGACCCTTATAGATCTTTAACTCTTAAGAATGTAAAATGAAACCCAATCAACCCTTACGGGTCCATTTTGTTTCAGTTTACACTCTCAAGAGTAAAATTATTGTTAAACATCCTAATTTACAAGAATTCTACACAATTAGAGAATGTATAAGAATTGTTATTTTGATCAACGTTTGCCTGTCATCTCTCCTATGGAACCAACATCAATACAGCATGAATTGTGGACAAAATCTTATCCAACGATAACAAAATATTCTACGTTTTGGGTCTGAGAGTCTAAATCTCATCAAATGGTGGTCCGTGGCTCAAATGCCGATAAATAATGGCCCTTGAAGTGAAAAAGGTTGAAAAGGGTTCCTTTATTTAAGTCTGAGGATAATTGGGTCAGTGACTCTAGCATTCAGAATCAAGTTACATATTATTTGTCACTGTCTGTCAGACAGAAAACTCCATATTTCATCTTTTTATGTTTTCTTTTTTATTAATGCCTGTTTTATGCTTCTGTGGTATGACATTGTCATGAAAAAGTAGTGAAAATTGCCAATCTACAAGCTCATAACCTGTAATTTACTTAATGTGACCACTGATGAGCCCTAAGTTGCGTCACATCTAATCAAAGGGGCCAAAGGTAGTGCTGTAATTGGATAAAGGCACTACTATATACAGTAAGTGCACCATTTACCATTTAGAGGGGGCATACCATGAGACAGACAAGTTAAGCCTGATTTAATCATAGTTGTGTGCCGCTGACGCGTACCAAATATAGCCGATCTACAGGCTCAGAGGTTGTAGATCGGCTATTTTCGGTGTGCAACACACCGCACAACCAAGTATAAATCAGGCATTACTTTTATTATCCTCTCAACAATAGGAGCCAGCTGCTGGGGAAATGGTAGAACATAGCGTGCAAGCAGAGCAGCCTGTCCAGCACAGCAAAAGTCAAGGTTACCAGAGAACAGTCTGGAGAACAAAGCATCTATTCATTGAGACACCACAAAGCCTCAAATCCAAGTCAGTGGCTAAGTCCATGATTCATAATCTATCTCATTTAGATTCACCAATTACAAATAAGAAATGGCACATAATAAGTTTAATAGTTTGTAACGGTACTGTAATTCAAATGAAAACTGTTGGACTTCAGTGACTTTGCTTTACACTTGACTGATACTGATACGTATGTAGTATGAGTATGTATAATAATTTCCAAAATACAATATTTGCACAATTACTGTTTCTCCTTGTGTACCATTTCTTGGGCTACGAGCTCTGGAACCTCCTTCTCTAGGTCAAAGTTGAACTCAATGGCCCCAGTATCCTTGTACTTTCCCTTCAGCTTTTTAGGATCTTCAACCCATAGCTTCAGAGCAATGGACGATATACTCCCATCATCCTCTTCGGCCAGCTCCACCCTCACACCTGTGTCCTCCGCAAAGTAGGCGTGGTTCAGGAGCTCCTTGATGGTGTACCTGCAGACGACACACAAGCAAGCACACCGCTGCTGAACAGTACAAAGTTCACAGTGTCAGTAAAGGAATTATGACAACACACAGAAGCGTCAACAGTAGCCGAGCCAAATACTGGCACCAACGTCATGCTTCTGTGACAGAGAAACATAAACAACGATGGAAACTCTCTTGTCAGGGGCAACCTCTGTCTAAATGCATGAGGCCCCTGACCTCTAACGCTTGATTTATGCAACGGCAACAGAGTGTCGTGTTCATGGAGATTTTTTTGTTTTTGTCTCATTCCTAAGTCAATAATTTGATGACCGGCTGAAAGATGCTAATGTATCCGGTAGGAGACTCAAAAAGTCTCCTTTGAGTCTCCTACCGGAGAGACCGCCGGTCATCAAATTATTGGCTTAGGAATGCGACAAAAACAAAAAAATCTCCATGAATTCAATGCTTCATGGGGTGTGTAATTGATAGAAAATAAGTATTGTTTTGGGTGAACTGCTTCTTTAAATACATTAGTTCTGTCATACAACACTTGGAAGCCGAAGCAAAAATCTGTCTTGGGTATGTGACTGCCTCCAAAACCCAGTTATAGGGCCTGATCAACTCACCTTTCCACCGGTTTGTGACATATACACTCGCCAATGGTTTCCTTAATCTCTGGGTCGCTAACTTTACAGAAGCTGGCAGGTTTCACTCCCTGGAGATAAAAGGCAAAGAATAACAAAGTGTTATGTGAACACAGACAAAACAGCCACACTCAGCCTGTGACCTGCATTCCCTGTTAAAGAAACAGCATTGTTTCGTTGTAAGACTAACTGATAAGGACAGACTTCCCATGCAGTGCTGTTTATATTCCTGGCAGAGATCTCCAGAATTATGACAATGCTACGAAGGAGTCTCTATGACAAATCTGGGTTTAGATAAATGATCTTGTCTGCCGTAGTCTTATATACAGTAATAGTTCAAATCAGGGTCCCCACACATTTTTAGCAATGAATTTCCAAAACTTTTCCAAAACTTTTCCAGAATATTTAGCCCAATTTCCAGGCCTATATAACAATCATTCAGCGCAATAATGTGTCTCTTACTCCTATGTAGAATGCCCAAAGATAGGCAGTGTAGCAAAAATAAAGCATAGAATATAGAATAGTACAATTTCATTCAAAATTTCGTGCAAAATTAGGGCATAGCTCAATGGAAGACTCATTATGGCATACGTATGACTTATTTTATTTAAATAATATATGCCATCACACAGCCCGTTCGGCGAAAAACTACTTATGTTACATATTTCGTGTAATGTTATACATGTTTATGAAAATGTTTTGTATAACAAAATCTGTGTAACAAAATCAATAGCCAAAAACAATGCATAGCCAAATATTTTTCCAGGACCCTTGATAAATTCCAGGACCTTTGATCAATTCCCAAACTTTTCCAGTACTGGATAATTTTTTTTTCAATTTCAAAATATTTCCAGGAATTTCATGACCGTGGGGACCCTGTCAAATGTACTTGCTTGTATAGTGTGATAATTTATGCGTAATAAATAAGTAATCATACAAAACGATGCATGCTGAAGAACATTTGACATTTGAGGCGACATTTGATTTTCTTCCAGCAATGCCCCCCAGGCCAGCGATTTTAACTGTAATGACCATGAACTCACGCTGGTGACTTTGCGGTAGATCTGAGCAGCATTTTGACACTCAGAATAGGGATACTCTGAGGTTGCCATCTCGAGCATGCACATCCCAAAGGCATAGACGTCCACAGCCTCATCGTAGTGCTCCTCGTACATCTCTGGAGCCATGAACTCTGGGGTGCCTGCATGGGGAATACAGTCAACAGGGGATCACATCATACCAGTGGTTCTCAAACTTTTTGATTTTAAGGACCCCCATAACTCTCAGAGTTAAGGGTCCATTTGGAACCCCCTCAAGGAACCCTGAGGGTCCCTCGACCCCAGTTTGAGAACCACTGCATTATACAGCCATAAAGGATTCTGAAGATTCAAACACAGACAGTGTGGCAGAGGTAAGAATTTCAGCAATTGATTTGGGGGCTAATTACAAACGATTAAAAGTCAGTGCTTACTGCTTGGTAATGTTAAAAACCCACAACCCAAGACAGAAATGATGGAGTAATCATGGACTCAGACCTGAATTTCAACAGCTACATTAAGACAATTAATTACAAAGTCAGCCTACTATCCCCTTAATGTCGTGGATGTCTCAGCAGGATTTAAAACAACTAGGCCATGCATTCATGTTCAACAGACTCAACTACTGTAACGGGGTCTTCACAGGTCACCCTAAAACATTATCAGACAGTTGCAGTTGATTCAGAATGGTGCTGTTTGAGTCCTTACTACTAATACCAAGAAAGTGGATCATATCGCTCCAGTTCTCAGATCTTTACACTGGCTTCCTGTCTGTGAAAACATTGATTTCGAAATATGACTTGGTTTATAAAGCATTGAATGGTTTAGGGCCAAAAATACATTTTGCTACATCACAAACCATTCAGACTTCTCAGTTTGTCTGGGACATGTCTGCTTGATGAACCCAGAGTCAGAACTAAATGTGCAGAAGCAGCATTCACTTTTCTTTGCAAGACATATCTAGTACAAACACAATCATGCAGGTTTGCTACAACTCTCAGTTATTTTAAATCAAAGCTGTAGACTTCCGTTTGCCGCTGCCTTTTTGTTGTGGTTTGTGATTTGTTTCTTGTGCCCTGTAATTTTATTATCTTCTTTTCCTGTATTATTCTAACCTATTCTATCTTAATTGCATTCAAATGCCCTTTTACAATTCATACAATTCAAAAATGTATACAGTGTAAACAAGAATCACATTGTTTGCATTCCAACCACTAACAGATCAGATTACCAACCGATAAACTAACCAATGACACTTTTAGCGAAGGATGTCCTCTTTAGTGTGGCCAGTCCCAGGTCTCCTATTTTCACAGAACCCGTTGGGCCTGTGATGAAGATATTGTCACACTTCAGGTCTCGGTGGATGATTGGTGGCGTCCTCGTGTGGAGGAAGTGAAGGCCTTTTAGAATCTGTCTGCACCAGCTTCTAAGAACCTTTGGCTTCATCACCTTAAAGCGCTTCAAATACCTGTAGGAAGACAACAGGCCAACACGACCTCTTGAGAATCCCATAGATCACCATGGTTTCTGTGAAATATTTGCTTTGACTAAGATGTCCTGTAACACAGATGCAATCATTGACTCACGTCTTTAGTGTCCCTGAGGTCATCAGCTCTGTCACCAGAACAATACACTTCTTCCCTTTCACTGGTGATTCCCAGAAGTCATAAAAGCGCACAATGTTGGGGTGCTGGAGGGCCTTCAACATTTCCGCCTCTTCTTTGAACCTTTGTCTCTCTGCTTTAGACAATTTTCGTTCCTGAGGGAAGTGGGAAAAAACATCAAATCAATACCCAGGCTTGCACAAACACTCATTTGGCATTATCTCAGAGCTTTACTGAGGAGATGCTTGGGAAATCTGTTCAAATTTAACATAGGGGTGCATGACTGCCCAAAATCAAAGTTGATTATTCTACTTTTGTAATCTTTTTTTGGGGGGGGATTTTATTTAGAAACATTGTTTGGGGGATGTTTTTCTTTCTTTCATCAACTGACAAATATGACACCATTCACCATCCTACCTTACAATAACAGCATTGCATTTGCCTATCAACCAGTTTTTAGATATAAACAAAGACAGTACCATGTGCATCTTTTTCATTATTGTAACAAAACTATTAAGAAAACAAAAGCTTCAACAGTGAATTTATTCTGGTATCCTCATGAATTTGTTCTTCTATAGCCTAGCCTACTAGCCTTGTACATTAGCTAACATGACAATGCTAATGCAGAACAGAAACATTATTACACCCATACTAGGCATACTCTAAAATGTAGTTACTATAGGCAGGCTTTGGAGGACAGGATAGCCTTTGCACACAGAAATAGAAATAGCGTTATTAAAAATATATGTTTTTGATAATACATTTTTACCATCAAAAACGATAAAATAATCGGTTATTCTGACCCATCCCTATTTCCTCACAATGTTTCTCTTCCCTAACCACATCCCTATTATGGGCAGGTCATGATAGACAAACATTCTGCGAAAATAGGCAAATATGTTCGGCAAAGAGATTTGGAGGTTAAGATGGAGGCATGTAACTCGCACGTGTAAGTCTATTTGGATAAGAGCGTCTCCTAAATGCCTAAATTGTAAATTGTGTGTCAGTTTCACTGGCCTCCAACTAACAGGAAGTCCACCATTCTCTTCATCGTCCCGATGAGCCCATGTGTTGCAGAAGCAGGGCTCTGTCAGACCTGGCTGTCACTGTACTGTATGTTTGGAGTGACTACAAACAAACTTGGTATTTTGAGTGAGTGAAGCATAGGGGCCTGTAGTCATCTTCTACCTGCTGTGTATAAAACATGAAGCACTGTAGCACCCAGGGTTCCATTTGTAAAAAAAAAAACTGAGGGGAGCACATTTTCTATGTATTCTATTTCCTATTTACTTCGTTGTATGACAGCGATAGCGAAAATAGGCAATCTAAAGCTCACAATGCGTTACAAAAATAGCACATCCACTAGCTCACAACGCATTGTGATGTGACGCTTTGTGAGCTAGATCTGTAATTGTTTATACAAGAAAGAAAATTGACACATTTAGAAAATTTGCTGGAAATAGGGACGTCAGGATTAATGGAGTGTTGTTGTTTTATATTAAAGTGTTAAATTGTGATATTATCAAACATAATGTCAAACATATCAGACAGTCTACATTTCCTAAAAGGAAATGCATGTTCTTAATTCAGTATGACCAGAAGGTCAAACATATCCCCACCGGCCAAAAAAATATATGAATATAGGGCGAATATCAAAAGCAAAGGCATGGATCTCCCCCCATCCCCCCAGCAAATCCATCCCTGGTAACACCTTTATGTGAAGATACATAACATTTTCAGGAAGAAAGGGCTCATCATAAATTGGATATTTTTCATGATCAACTATGTTATATTGTGTCATGTTATGTCAATATTATTTCATTTTATTTGCTATAGACTTTTGTCATAAAATCATGGATTGGGACTGTAAGTCTTACCTCTCTGGGTGTACGGTCTGGGTGAATGTGCACACATGCTGGATCAATATTTGTGCACCCACCTACCTTCCCTGAGCTGTTGTATAAATAGTAAACGGCTGACATTTCTGTTTCTCTTTGGTCAGCTTGTCAGATACAGCCCATAGCTTTGACACCAAGGAATGCCACTTAACCTCCTGATTTTCTCTTTCCTTCTATCTAGTATCCACATTTTAATGGAAACAATGATTGTGTGTCTGTGTGTGTGTGTGTGTGTGTGTGTGTGTGTGTGTGTGTGTGTGTGTGTGTGTGTGTGTGTGTGTGTGTGTGTGTGTGTGTGTGTGTATATATATATATATATATATATATATATATATATATATATATATATATATATATATATATATATATATATATATATATATTGATATATATTGATATATATATATATATATATACTCAGTAATGAGTATTATGTACATCGATGTGCAGCCCCCTGGCATTGATTATTGACGAATGCTGCAGTCATGTTTCAATCGCAGCCCATAGTGACCTATGCAGTGTATACCCTGCCTTGCATCTTAGATTACGGCTAGCTAGTAAGCAATCTAACTACCACGACAATGCTTATTCTTCTTGGGAGGTGGCTTTTATCTGACTATCAAACTGATGCTCCGATGCTAAGAGGTGAGGTAAGGACACAAGGGAGAGTGTGAACTGACAAAGATCCAAACAGGGTGTGGCATTTACGGTATAGCATCGGCTTTAACGTGATCCCAAAATAAATAATAGTGATTTAAAAAACGAGGCAGCAAACCGCAACAAAAGAAACAGCATTGATACATGTCTAATGGAACGGTTTAGACTGTCCTAAGGAACTATGTTGTGCACTGGGATACTGGGTCTATTTCTTTTATCCTCAGCTGAACCCACCCTTTCCCCCCCGCCTTCATTCTCTCCTTTTCCTCTCCAACTATCTCTGCTGCAGGAGGCTTGCATCAGCGCGATACACTCTCCAGTCACATCTGCTTGGTAATACCACGGGGGGATGTATTCTCATATAGTATTCCTAACAATACTGCCCAAGACGGTCCAAATAATATGTAAACCTGTCAAATAAAAAGGTCTACATTAAACTGATCCAAAGCATTCTCTGCAGCGACAGAATTTTGCAGTGTCATTCGCTCATCTCAAACACTACAGCAGAGCAGATGTTTGAGCAGCATAAATGTTCACAAAGAGTAGTCAGACTGACTGTTTGGTCACGACATCAGTCATCATCTTCTCTCTTATGAATCTTAATTAACCCATCAACACTGTAAAATATGTGTTCATTTAACTCTGAGTATTCAAATGTAACCAAATGGTCCCACTCCCACAATAAGGGTCCATTTGGTTAGATTTCAGTTATGGATAAATTAACACAGGATTTTACCGTGTGCACCTACCGTTTCACTCGTCTTCATTTATCTTAGACACAGTGATAAATAAATGCACACAGCCATCACAGCGGATAAATAAAGGCTGTATTTTCATTGTAGAGGGACTTTGGCACAGAGGCAATGAAGGGCAGGGTCTCATCTCAGGGGATGGAATAAAGGCTGAATCATCCTTGGATCTTCCTATAGGAACCAAGCCACCACAATTCAAGTTATACTGCATCAAAGTGCTAACCGATATGGAACAGGAAATGTGCCCATCTTTAATTCCACCATTTGGCTGGTCTGAAACATTCTTCATTCTTATCTGTCTCAATTATCTATGTGTGACAATGATGTACTGTACTGTATTTGTGTGTCAGGATTAGGGTTAGCCCCACCCAACCCTGTGTGGGAGGTTTCTTCAACAAACACAACGCTGTGCTATTCAAAACTAGCCTGGCATGGCCCGGACGGTTGGCGTAACCGTCTGGGCACCTAGGCTGGTAATCCAGCCTGACAGCATGTCACGGGTTCGACTCTCGAACCCGACGACCTTTGCTGCGTGTCACCCCCCCATCTCTCTCCCCATTTCCTGTCAGCCTACCTAATATCAATAAAGGCAGAAAAAGCCCAATATAATATCTTTTAAAAAGTAGCCTAGCTTTTTTTTTTGCAATGGCAGATTCTTCTGGTTTCCAGGCTAATTCAAAAAGTGACGCCAAACCATAGACATCTAGATGAAAGACGTAAACTCAACACTCTTGAGGTGGTTGCAGTTTTGAGGTACACTGTAGTTAATTTAAGTAGTAAAGTAAGCACAATGAAATAGAGGTTTAGGCTATATTATCTATGGGCCCTATCTTGCGTGGCGCCTTATCCCTTATTTGGCATTCTTTTGTATTTTGAAAAACATATTAAAATAGTAGCCAATCTACAAGCTCATAACGTGTAGACGTAGATCGCCTATTTTCACTATTTTAAAATGTTTTTCAAAATACTGACAAATGCCTCCAAGATAGGGCTCTAACCTATTGTGCCATATACGCATTTTCACAGCGCAGGGTCGGCCATTTGCAGCTGCACCAGAACAGGTAGAGGTTCTGGGTTCAGTATTTTGCTTAAAAGATGCTTTGTCAATAAATGACAAATGTGCTTCAGGGACTGACCCTGGCATATTTTGGTTACAGTAAAGGCTCTCTTAACCCACTCTTCCTACTTTTCACTAGTTAAATACCACTTTATTTGAATGACATAGAACAACAGATGTGGAACAATTCTAGAAAACACACGCCCGTATTTAAACAATCAACAGCTACAGTACCAACATAGTCAGTCAGTTACATACTTGCCTGACTGGAAAGATCTTTCTACACAACTGTCAATGTATTGTGTGATCTGTCTATGTCTATGATCTGTCTATGTATTGTGTATTTATGTTATGTTTAGTGATATTATGTATCCTGATGGCTGCTTGGTACAAAATGAATTTCCGCAAGGACAATGAAGTATCTATCTATCTATCTTCTATATGGGCAACTAATAAAACTACTAGCCTAACTCCTGGGTTATGCTAGTCTGTATATCACATGGATAAAATGTCAGTGAGACTAATCATTAAAGGAGTAGTTCACACAAAGAAATTACTTATTTTTTATCAATTACAATGATGAAGCTTTGAATTCATGGAGATTTTTTAGTTCTTGTCGCATTCCTAAACCAATAATTTGATGACCGGCAGAGTCTCCGGTAGGAGACTTGCAGGGTCTCCTACTGGAGACATTAGCATCTTTCCGCCGGTCATCAAATTATTAGCCTAGGAATGTGACAAAAACAAAAAAATCTCCATGAATTCAAGGCTTCATGGGGTGTGTAATTGATAGAAAATAAGTAATGTTTTGGGTGAACTACTCCTTTAAATTACCAAAAGCACACAGATTAGTGAACCAATAAACTGCATGACTCCTGTGATTTCTCCGGAACCTGCTGCTACACTAAAAACTAACAATCCCCAACTTTTTACCACTTTGGGAAATTTAAATGTATCAGTTCATCAACAGAAACAAAAAAGAATGGTGATTATTGTATGAGTATATGAGTCGTAGCTGACAATGAGACATACATTAAGTATTTATAGGGAGGATAGCTTTGGATGCATTTACCTTTAACCCATTAAAACCGGGAAAGCATCTGTGTCATTTTTGCTTTTTGCGTTGGCTATTGAAAAATTGCAGATCTACAAGCTCACAGCGCGTCACTTCGTGCCGTGCTGCGAGCTTGTACATCTGCTATTTTTTTTTACATTTTACAAAACTTTTGAAAGTGTGAGAACTGATTTAGATTTAGAGATTTGTAGAATCAGCCTCAAGTCTTAATGGGTAATTCAACTAGGTCCTGCCTTTGCAAGCTCAAAATAGCCAAGTTACAGGAAACAGGCTCATAACATCATCTTTCCCTCTCTCTGTTTCTCAGGTGTATAGCCTACCGTCTCTAAAGCATTTTAGCAAACGAGCAAATTTGCAAAATGCAGTGCATTTAACATCCAGTGGATTAAGAGGGGGAACGCTACCCAGTTTGTATAACGATATAGATAAAAGTTAACAGTCCAGTCCTTCCCTTCAGTTTCCATGAGTCATGACCTACTGTATTCTCACTCTCCCACAGGGTAAAAAAGTGTTTTGTTTAGTGTTGTGTGTCCCCCCCAATCTGGTTGCAAAAAGGACAAGAGTATGTTACCATATGCTACTGATAACAAATAGACCAGAATGATACTCTGAAACTTCTGCACTATTCAGACATTTAGCGTAGGCCTACATATTAGTCATTTTCTATAAGTAATAGGCTGGGCTACAGTGAGTTGTGTTGTGTTGTGTTGTGTTGTGTTGTGTTGTGTTGTGTTGTGTTGTGTTGTTGTTTTGTGTTGTGTCCTGTTGTGTCCTGCTGTGTCGTGTTGTGTCGTGTCGCATTTTTGTCTTGTCTTGTCTTGTCTTGTCTTGTCTTGTGTAGTGTATTATTTTTTTGTCTGCACAGTCAGAAAGGCTAGTTGCCAACAAAAAGTAGACATATAGTAGGCTAAACAGTCGGTCAGTCTGTCTGTGACAACTGGACAGTATCCTATAACATATCATAGCATCTCCCTCTCTCTCTTCATAGTGTTTATACGGTAGGCCTATGTGGGCCAAGGCTATAGCCTACTATACTGAGTAGGACCTACTGAGTAAGGCTACTGGGTGAGACTAAGGGTTATAAAATGAAAACAAAACAATAAATAAAATATTAACATAAAATTAAGTCTGATATTAGATGTGATGTTTATCCTGATGATGATGATGGACTATGATTACCAGAGTCAACCCACCTGCAGTTCACACCACGCTACTTCGACCCACGTGTCGGTGTCGAGACCTTTATAGACCGTTTTAAAAGACCCTCTCCCGAGCTCAATGTCAAACTTGAGAAAGCGGCCCCCGGGTGAGGTGGACACCGCCTTCATGCCTGCCTCCTCCTCGTTCTCATCACTGCCAGCCTTCCCGGTGACATCAGACGACGATCCATCGACTCTATCCGTCTTGTGCTCCTCTGTTTCTGTTTCTATGCATGTGTCTGGTTTCTCCTCCTCATCCACTCCGCTCACCACGCTCTCCGTGGCGCCGCTATCTTTCTCCTTCAGTCCCGCGGCTCCTTCGCTCTCCGTGGTGCTCGAGTTCTCCAGAAGGAGAGCCCGGGACCGGGACCGGTTTCGATCCACGATCGTGCGCAGGTGAATGCTGACCACAGTGGGGCTGCTGTTGTTGACGGCGCACGTCTCCGGGTTGTCCATGGGCTGCTCGTCCGCGTCGGAGAACCACAGGCTTCGGCGGATGAACCGCCGCCGGACCATCCCTTGGTAATCCCCCGAGGTGAAGGGTCCGGCGCTGGGATCGCTGGCTCCTCGCAGGGTGGCATTCTCTATCATAAGGCTGTGATCTGCCCCGTTCTCGTAGATGGGCCTGCAGGCGCTCGCTTTGAGCTCTAGGATGTTAGGCACCGATGAAAATGTGGGTCCCCGTCCCAGTGCCGGTGGATCTGAGCCCGAGTCCTCTCCGGAATCCATCCCCAGTAAATGCTCTAAACACTTACCGGTGACATGCTTCAGAGAAGACCATCAACATCCTCCCACTAACAGGAGGAGAGCGTGCTGCCTTTGCCTGCAACACTCACATGCGATTATGACGCACTTCTTTGCCAGCATGGATAGCAGGCCTTGTTATGCAGTCTCTGACATATATTAAAGGATATCTCACATTATAAAACGTTAACACTTTTTAGACATGGGTCCCTTGATCCATCCCTGTCACGCGTCAATCCACTTGGGCTGCAGCAAGCAGCGGCGGTGCTGTTCAAGATGGGCTCGATGTCATTGCCACTTTAACCTATACGCCTATGATGACAGACACTGTTTACTAGGTTCCATGAAAATGTGATGCGTTCCGCGGCAGACCAATCCCTACCAGGGTGTTTACTAATCCCTCAGAACGGTGATCACGGGACTGCCAAATGCGCAGCTGTCATCCGATGTAAGCGTTATTCCATCCAGCCTCTGGTCTGGTGAATGTAAAAAAATTAAAAAAAAAAAGAATCAACTATGAGATGTGTGACCTCCATATTTCTGCATCGTTCTCTTAACTATAGCGTCAGCCTGTCTGCCACTACTTTAATGTGCTGTTGAGCGTTGTCCTGCAGCTGAATAGAAGCGTTATCAGATGGTGCTCACTGCGGCACAGTGGCTTCAGTGTGGAGGATGGAGGCTGCTGAGCACACAGCCAGGGCATCTCTCTCTCAGTAGGTCTGTCTTCCTCTCATCAAATGTCACTTCTTCATAAAGGTTTGGCAGCAGTGGACGTTTCCAGGGCTCCTGTCACAGTGACAGTCCCACCACCGTCACGCCCCTAGCAACAACACGTATCCAATAAGTGTGCACGTTTTTAGGCGGTACCCACTATCCTCAGTATCCTGGGTTGTCATGGATTATATTATACACACCACCTGCTCAGCGTGATCTAATATGAGAGTGACGACGCTAGCATTGACTCCCATCGTAAGAATGGAATGCGGAAATGCTTGTTCTATGTCAATGAAGAAGTTCCAATGTTTGGACAACTACAGCCCTTTGCGGCCCGCTTTGCGGCGAGATCAAAGCGTGTCGTAACCCTCTCTCTCTATGGGTCTGCACCTGCTCTGTCCGCCCGGTCCGCCCACAGCGTGACGCGGAAGACCTCCAATGGAGGAGATACATGAACGGAGGTCTGTCTTAATACAATTATCATCTCTGAAACCGAATTTCAAGATGATTGATAGACTACTTACAAAACAAGATCTTGCAAAATAACATTGTTAAACCATAGTAACTTAAGACATTCAAGGGACTCTTCTGGCAGGAAAGTTTAAAAAGCATTTAGTTATTGAGTGGCTATTTCACATTGGAAATATTAAAACAAAGGGGATAGGCTACACCCCCTGGGGAAAGCCTTCTTCAGGGTGTAACTTAACCCTTGTTAATACATCCCCCCTTTCATGGCGATTATTTGCAAAACACCTGAGTAGGAAGACAGTAGACTCACAGACAAGTGCAGAGTGACCACTAGGTGGCTGTACAAGATTTGTTATGAATGTGTGTGTGTGTGTGTGTGTGTGTGTGTGTGTGTGTGTGTGTGTGTGTGTGTGTGTGTGTGTGTGTGTGTGTGTGTGTGCGCGGGCGCGTGTAAAAAGAAAATAGAAAACATAAAATAATGTCCATCTACAACAACAAAGAATTGGAGCACATGCATCACCTATAAGAAAGGACTAAAGTCAATTTATTTATTTAGTCCTGGGTAAGCCTATACTGTACTGCATTTAATATACAGTATCACGGTAGTGAGGGCAACTATATGAAGAGGAGTTCCTCACTAGATGGAACACAATCTTGGAAGACGAGATGATACTTAATTATTAAATCACCAATCCCATATATGTGCCTCTATATGTGACTCTTAAATGATAGTGGATTTTAGATTTGTGTTTTATTTAATAGATTTTAAGATTCTGAACTTTTGATTATTAACAAGTTTTACATTGTAATCAGCAAAATAATTCAGTGTTTTAATGGCACCTGTCTTTTTAAACCTGTGATCATGCTGAAAGCTGAATAAACAAACATAAGTACCTGGTGGTACCAATGAAAAAGGGCGATGTGCATGAACTGTAGGAACTACAGAGGTATAAAGCTGATGAGCCACAACATGAAGCTATGGGAAAGAGTAGTGGAACCTAGCCTAGGAGAGGTGAAAATTAGCAGGCAGCGGTATGGGTTTATGCCAAGGAAGAGCACTACAGACACGCTGTTCGCCCTGAGAGTGCAATGGAGAAGTATAGAGAAGGTCAGAAGGAGTTAGACTGTGTCTTTGGGGACCTAGAAAAAGTATATGATAGGGTGCCGAGAGAGCAAGCGTGATCTGAGGAAATCAAGAGTGGCAAAGAAGTATGTCAGAATGTTGCATGATATGTATGAGCCTATGAGGACATGTGACAGTGGTGAGGAGTGCCGTAGGAGTGATGGACAGGTACAACGTACAAGGTGGCGGTGGGCCTACATCAAGGATTGGCTCTGAGCCCTTTCTTGTTCACATTGTGTAATAGACAAGTTGACAGATCAAGTGAGGCAGGAGGCACATAATCACAACATAGTGATTATGTAATGAGAGGAGGGAACAGGTTGAAGAGAAGTGGAATGAAAGTCAGCAAGATTAATACAGAATATGTGTGCGTGAACGAGGACAATGGAACGGTGGCACTGACAAAAAGACAGGAGGCGGAGCTGGAGGTGGCAGTCTGATGATTCTCATTAGGAGTGACAAGGAGGGACAAGATCAGAAATGATTAGAGGATCAGTCCAGGTGTGAATACACTGCAGTGAAAGAGGACATGCAGGTGGCTGGAGTGAGCGAGGAAGATGGAGAAAATAGAAGCTCTGCTTACATACAGTATATGAGTTTCTCTCTGCAATAATAGTTTAAGTCATTCACCCCCTCAAATGTCATGATTTCCTTCAACCATAAGACCATCTGTATTGATGTTTGCGGTAAAAAAAAAAAAACTAGCATCTGCCTCAATAACATGCTATCTAAATTACATTTGAACTTAAATTCAATTGGGAGTGAATCTGCAGTTCTAACTGCAATTGGGGTTTGTTCCACAGTTTGGGAGCCAGAAGGCAGAAGAGTCTGGGACGTGTGGAGCGTTGTCCCGGATGATCCGCATGTTTTAGCCACTATTCTGTGGAATGCCCTCCCCCAGCCCTAAAATCCCTAAATTCTCTTGCAAGATTTAAAAAGGACCTCAAATCATGGCTCCATCTTAACACCAACTGGTCTTAGTTGGACCCCTACCCCGGATAGCCCCCTCTGCTTTGGATTCCTCTCTCAGGGCACCTTCTTGTCCTATATGTACTGCTGTACATAGAAGGATCAAATCTTTGTTTCATGGTTGTTAGTGCAGTATGTTTGTGTGTTGTTATATGTCTCAAGGCGGACCACAATGGAAACAAGCAACGGCTACGACACTGTTGTGACTTTTTTTAAACTGCCAATAAAGTATACTATCTACCTATTTAGGGAAGGTTCCCTGTGTTCGCTGATCTGAGTGAGCGGGAGGGGTTTTAGGGTTGGATCGGGCTTTGAAGATATGGGAGTGTCCCTTTGGTTGCTTTTAGGCCAACATCATTGTTTTGTACTCTGTGCGGGCAGAAACTGGGAGCCAATGGAGGGAGCAGAGAAGGGGGAGACATGTGAGAATTTTGTCTGGTTGAAGACCAAGCGTGTTGCGGCATTCTGGATCTTTTAGAGGGGCTTAAGTGCACATGCTGGGAGGCCAGTAAGGAGGGAGTTACAGTAGTCAAGTATTGATATGACTGAGGTCTGGTCCTGGATAAGGAGCTGGGCTGAGTCCTGGGTGAGGAAGAGACAAGGTAATCTGTAAGGAGGCAAATAATCTGAAGCCTGTTCCCTAGGAAATGTTGCAAAGCTTTCAATTCATTGTTATGGTCAATATTGGTAAATAGGACTCTGCACACAAAGTTATCAAGACACTGTCAGCAGGAACTCTCATTTATCATAGGACCTCCAGAACATCAGTGGTGTACTGAATGTATGAGGACAAAATAATTGCGATTATCTCAAATAATTGCGATTAGGCGATTATGTAATAATTTGTGACAGGCCTATGTACGGCACTCAGGTTGCGAAGTGGTAAAGTGCCTGACCACCACCGTAGATGTTGTGAGTTTGAATCCACCACGAACACAATTGGTGCGTGTTTGGGGTAGGGAAGCCAGGCGGAATGGGTAATGTTTGTCACTGTGTGTATTCCTACGGGCTGGGTGGCACCTGTCAGCAGGGAGTGTTGGGTGGGAGGAGTAGGAGGGAGCCACGTCCTCCCGGTGAGGGCTCCTCACTGGCAGGTAAGCCAGTATAGGATACTACAGCAGTGACAACACAGAGAAATGTGTGTGGGGAGGAACAAATTGGCATAACAACTAAATTGGCGAGGAAAAGGGGTAAAAAGCAAAAAACAACAAATAAACAAAATAATCTATAAAATGTTACATTAAAAAAAGAATATTGATTAGGCTTTTGGCTGTGAATGGTCCTTGCATGAGTATCAGAGAAAATGCCTTGTTTTGGTATACTGCCAATTATATGTTTTGCAAAATACTTTATGATCACTGTATGTCTAAGGACTAGTTGAACCTCAATATTGCAATACACTGGATGCATGCCAGGATTAGGCCTCAAGGTAAGAATTTTACTTTATGTCCCAGCATAGAAGCTGCTGTCCCACAAACATACGCAAGGTGGTACTAATTAGCCTAACTAAACCGTGCTGTTCTGGTGGGAAATGGAATCACACACTAACATTAATATTTAAGTGCTTATATGATGCTTACAGCATGGAACCATGTGTTTATACCGCGTAACTCTATTATAACTACTAACCTACGAAATTGCGAATACTTTCAGTGTAAACTAATAACATGTAGTAGCCTACAGACAGTACATCCGATAGCCAGGACAAACGTCCCCCATGTTTGAGGGGCGGTAGTTAATGTTATACAGCCTCTCCTCTTCTTGTCACTCTCACAGCAACATTGCCCACTGGACCGTCGACTTACAAACCCACTGGCACAGACAGACTGCAACAGCTTTGGCGGCATTCACTCACATTGTATTGCAACTTTAAACGAAGATGGCATCTGAAAACGTGGAAATGAACGGCGATGCTGACCGAGACGACGGCGAGACAGAGGTAAGAAGATATAACTGAACCTACACCACACTGATCCCGTTACAAAGGGCATGGTGGGTGCCCCTGCCCTGTGCATTTCATATGACTAATTCATGTCCTCATCCGGCGTAAGTCGAATTCTCACATAAACTACCCTTCGCAAACATGCGAGCAATGCTGGAAATCAGCGACTATATCAGCCTCTCATGCAGATCAGCCATCACCATCTTCACCGCTTGAAGATTACGGCCAGTCGACCGGTGTCACTCACTGAATAAGTGTAACCATGATGAATGAGTATTAAACTGAATGTGTTTGTTTTACCGTATTATAATAGTTTGGGGATAAAAGTCGAGCCTGGTCGATTTAAGGCACTAATAGACTATCCGAGGCTATTGTGAATGTTTTACCAAAGTTAAAAAGTAACTATAACTTTGTGCTTCAGTTAGCCTACACTAGTACGTAAGGAGTGTGTAGCCTACCCTTGCTTATCTACAGTATGCACGGTGGGTGTCAGATTCGTGATATAAAGAGGTAATTATAGCCTAACGAAGGCCATTCATTTTTACCACCTAAGGAATCCATTCATCAAGTGGCGTTGTAATTAGAATACTTATATCAATTAATTGTGGGCCTATTGGATTTAGCAAATGGGTGAAATTCCACCTGTAGCACTGTGGTAATACACCCTTGTTCACAGAGACCCCAACCCCCTCCTGTTTTCATTGATAATTCCCCCTAAAGCCTGCAATGGTATGAAGGCAGATTAGCCTGGGCTATTGTTGGGCAGTACATCATGAATCCTCCACAATGGACCACAAATATTTCAATGCACATGTTATAAGTCAGTTATTATTTTTGCCTGACTATTAATTCATCGATGCATATACAGCAAGTATTAGGATTTACAATAGGATTGTTTATAATACCAAGCTATAGTGTGAGGAGTACGTCCAGTCCACATACACACACACACACACACACACACACACACACACACACACACACACACTACAGCTGTAGTGGGAAGTGGTTCATGAACCCACTGTCCACATAATTATGTGACTGTTTAGTGTTTTTGGAGGGAGAAGCTTGTATAATTTAATAATAATGTCCTGTTACACTTTGTTTACAGTTTTTCACCATTGTTAACACACTTTCACGGCTCTCTCAAAACTGCACACACAACATGCTAAACCCTGACACTCCTTTCACAAGATGACTCTTTGCCATCAAATCTCTTAACTGTTCACAAAATGGATTTTGGGGTTTTCATTTGGCACAGAGACATATTTTCAAATGACACACACATACCATTCATTGAGTACACACAACTAAGCTTTTGCTGCACTCTACCAAGCATTTACAACACACTAAAGTGCAAAATTGAAAACACAATCATAGAAATAGAACACACCATATGAATGACAATGACTCTGGAGAATGAGCCATTTCTCCTTTTGTAAGAAGGAGAAAGTGTTGGAATAAAAGCCTTGAGTGGCGCATGAAGCCCTGACTGGCCTCAACACTGACACAAGCCTCCTCCATGGCCTGGAGCAGTGGGACCCGACTCTCTGGGTTCCGTGCATATACCTTCCACCTTCCAAGCTGAAAAGAACCCCTCAATGGGATTCAGGAAAGGAGAATAAGGTGGAAGGTATAGAACGGGAAAATGTGGGTGGTCCTGGAACCACTCACACACTTGAGCAAATTGCTCACCAGACCTGAGTGTTTAGAGATTTGAATATTTGTGTGTTGTAGGTTGATGCTTTGAGATTTTACGTGAGAAGTGTGTGCAACAACTGAACATTGTGTGTAGTGTTTGGACAACAAGGTGATGTGTCATTGACATCAGAGTGTAAAGAAGGAAAGTCAGAGTCTAATGCAGATAAGGGAGTGTGAAGTAGTGCCAAATTGGGTCGAGCAATTAGTTCCATGAAGCGAAGGGTGCAAATTGTGTGTTGTGTGCTTGTGTGCTTTTTGTGTGTTAACAATGGTGAAAACTGTAACATCATTCTATGTTGGAGAGGGAGGCAGCAACAACATCCCCCCACGTCTGTCTGTTGTTGGCCTTCTTTGTAGTTCTCCAGCTTTTAGTTGGTGCATGCCTTGGTGATGTTTTTCTCTCAATGGCCCTGCACCATGTTATTTTGGGCCTCCCTCTCTTTCATTTACCCTGTGGTGTCCAGTGTAATGCAACGTTGGGAATTGCTGTTGCTTCCATTCAGAGCATGTCCAGTCCATGTCCACTGGCATATCTGTAATGTTGGATGTATTTGGTATGGACTGTGCTTTTGTTGCAGTTGATGATCACCAGTGCAACTTGTTGTCTATAGAACGAGAGTCTAGCAGTTTTTCCCCTATAAGTGTGTTTGTGAGATCAGGGCTAGATCAATAGCAAAGTCAAAAACTTCAGGAATGGAATAGAGAGTCCATCACATGCCTCTCACCTGATCTTCTGTTATGCTCGTTATGACCCTGTGTATGGTGAGGTTAGTTGAATAATAATGTTGATATTACACTTCCCTGGCAGGTCCAGATTCTACTGCAAAGCTGCCAGGTGTTGTTTACACCTATACAGTGCAGGAAAAGGAAAAAAGCTGTTGTAAAACGCTTGGAGGATGAGAAGGAATACCATAAAGGCTTCAAGGTCCTGGAAGTCAATGAAGTTTATGTATAGTTGTTATAGATTTTTCCTGAGAGCGAAGCTCTGGTATGTGCATCGTTTGCCTTCCCCAACTCCTGCTTGTTTGTTCATCTCACAATATGTCATGTCTGATGTCATTCGGTGCATGATGATCTAGCAGAATATCTTGCTAGGAACTGACAGCAGTTGTTGCAGTCTGGTAAAGTGCTTTTCTTTGTCCAGACTCCAGACTCTTCTTAATCCATTCAATCCGGGAACGCATATTGTGTCATTTACGATTTTTAGCTATTACCATTATTTTATACTTAAGGCTATTTTTTTTAACAGCATGAACATTTTTGCAAATCTTTGAATATTATATGTTTTTTGAAGCGAACATCTTTAATTCAAATCTTTGCTTCTGACGATTCTACAAATTCTGGGTTTTTTTTGCCTTATGTTGCTATAATATCACTGGTTCTCTAACTTTTTTGATGTCAAGGACCACCCAAAAGGATACTGTATGTATTTGTCAACCCCCCCCCCCCATCTCGAAATATTTTGTTCCAGGGACCCCCAGAAGCAGTTAAATAATAATTCAAAGTCTTGCACAAGTTTTCACGATTTTTCAAAAATAGCCACAAGTACAAATATACATGCTCATAGCTATGAGCTTGTACACGTATATCTGCTATTTTTGAATAGCCAAAGAAATCTAAAATGACACAGATGCGTTCCCGGATTGAATGGGTTCATCTTCGCTTTAATCCAGATATCAGTGAACAGTGGAAGGAAGGAGAAAGAGTTCCCATGTTTTTTACCACATGAACCCTAGCGTCCCTCTTCTGGCCATCTCATAATAGGCAACCATTCAATGAAAATAGGCAATTACAAAATAGCAGATATACAAGGTCAATAGCAGATCTACAAGGTCAATAGAAGATCTACAAGGTCAATAGCAGATCTACAAGCTCACAACACGTTTGTAGTGGGCTTTTACATCGGCTATTTTCAACAAAGTGATTTGGTGTAGAGGTAACAATGTAGGGGACCAGGTATAGAGCCTAGGGGACCCCGGTCAACGAAGTGTATAGGGTTTAAATAATTAATAACACAGGTCCATACGTAGTGATAAAGTTACAGGAATTGCCCCTTGCAAATAAAGAACAGTTTAATAGACAAATTACTGATGGGACTCAAATGCAGGCACATGGAGAGCTATTGCACTGTCGCTGACAGATTAACTAGGGACACCTGCAGCTCTTGGATGGTCTGGTCATGTCTTCCCAGAAAGGCAACCTGTATACCCAAGTCGGACAGGTTCTGAGGGGCATTGTCAGGAATGCCTGCTGAGGCTACTGGCCTACTAATCTGTCGGGCGAGGAGCAAGATAAGACTCAAATGCAGGCACACAGAGGCAAAGAGAGAGGGAAAACAAATCCAGATTATTTAACAAACAAGTGAAACGGGAGAGAGGTTAGAATGAGGTGAGGCTAGAATCGTGGTCAAAGGGGCGAGGAGGGGGTCAGGATATCAACAGGACCGTTTGGGGGATTCAGTTTGAAGGGGTAAGGCAAAAGGTTCAGGTCCAAAGAGCAGGTAATCTCTCTGATCAGGCTAAGGCACACAGGGGAAAAGAGTATTGGTAAATCCAGACAACAATCAGGGATCCGGATTCCAGAACACAGGAGATTAGACAGAAAACAGATTATCTTGTTGGGAAGCTGCTGGCAAAGGAAACAGGCTGTAAATTGAACAGATTAGTTGGTGCTCAGTGTGTCATGAGGCTAGGGATATACTGAGACTATTCATGAGTGGGAAATTAAATCAGGTGTGTAGAAGTGCTGTCTCATGTCTGGCAACGTGGTGGATAAGAGAAGAACCATCCCACTCCAGTAAGCAAAAGTCAACGTTTGACTGTTTACATCTCCTGGACGACTCAAAGAATCCCATTCCCTATTGTTACATCCCAGTTGGTGGTCTAAGAAGGAGGGACAGTAACATATACCCAAATGACTGATTGAAACAAGACAGATGTTTGAGTGAACTGAGAGTTTTATTCAAAAGTAACTTGGGCTAACACATAAGGCAGGGGTCGTCTGCAAGAAAGTTTGGCCTCGGGACAGTCATTAGTCATTAGATGGTGGGCCAGAACATAATCAATGGTTCATTTAAGAACTGGACATTTGACTGACCATCTTATACACCATCTGACTGACCATCTGACCCTCTTATGGTGTAATCATTTTGTGCTGGCCTCATGTACAAAGGGGATATTTAGTTAATTAAAATGTTCAAAAAGAATATCTGGAGACAGACTCCCTTTTGAACGGAGATAAACAAGCTCTTTAATAGTATAGGAGCTCAGGGTCTCTTAGATATGGAGAGAAACTGTATGAAACAGCTGCCTGTTATTGACTCTGAACATGGATAAAGGAATTCTTCAGGTGGGGGTAGATTCTCCATTTGGATATAGACTAGCCACAGGGGTTCTCAAAACTTTTTATGCAAATTTAGGTCATGGACCCCCTCATGTACAAATTTGTCCACTCTGTAACTACAAGAGTGTCCATTTGTACACTCTTGTAGTACAGATCTTTTAGGGCCAATTTAGTTCCAGACTATGAGTGCTGGGGACCCCCTTGAAGCCCTTCAAGGACTCCTTGGGGTCCCCAGACCCCACTTTTAGTGTCGCTACTAGCCTATATGTAAGACGGTCACATAATATAAACTATGAACTAAATAATGTACCGGGCCAGATATCATCGCTGGCGGGACAGTTCTGGCCCACAGGCCGCCTGTTGCCTAAGACTGAAATAAGGTATTTAAGCCAATAACAAAAACACACAGGGAAAGGGACTGGTGGTGCCAAAAGATAAAGTACAATCAAAACCACTATTGAAATAAATTAAAGAACTAACCTAGCAAGAGAGAAACAAAAATCTTCCGTACACTAAATCTCTAGGTCTCCAAACATAAATCCCTCTACTGGTATTTACACTCTTAAGTTCCTTACACACCGGGGGCGATTTTTTCATGCGAATAATACGTTCTTTTAAAAAACCTTATAAAGTCAATGCAAGCTTCCATGGAGGGAAAAAGCGAAGCGAAAAAGCGTCTTTTGATTATTCTGAACAAGTCCGAATTTTGCGTATATTCGCATAATCGCCGGTGTGTAATGACCTTTAACGGTGAGCAAATTGAGCTGGTGTCATCTTATAAATACCTGGGAATTTGGCTAGATGCCAAGCTCTCATTTAAGGTTCATGTGGAGAACCTAACCAAAACATTAAGAGGACAGATTGGTTTCCTCTACAGAAACAGGTGCTGTTTTTCTTTTGCCAGCAGAAAGACTAATATTCAATCTGTAATAATGTCTGTTTTTGACTATGTTGATGTGCTGTATATGCATGCTTCACTCTCTCCACACTGAAGCCTCTTGAAGCAGTCTACCACAGTGCCATACGTTTTATTACTGGCGATGATTATCTCACCCATCACTGTATTTTATATGACAAAGTGGGTTGGCCATCTCTCGCAGTTCGTAGAGAGCAACATTGTATTTTATTTATTTATGAGGCCTTGTGTGGTAAGCTTCATTTGTACCTATCCTCGCTTTTAGAACCAAATGTTACTGGACATTCAACACGTTCACAAACACACATTAGATATACCAGTCCACGTAAGAGCAGTGAACAAGGAAAGACTGCTTTCATTTATTATGCTCCACACAAATGGAACAAACTTCAGGACTCTCTGAAACTGGTGCGATTGGTCTCAATAGAGACATTTAGGGTGCTTCTTGAGGACCTGTGCACCTGTTTCATGTAATACTATATTTATTTGCATCTGTGACATTGTAATGTGATTCAAATGTTTGTTATTGTTTTTCATTATGTATGTGTATTATATGCTGTTATCAGGGCGTCCTTGAAAAAGAGAGCTTGCTCTCAATGGGCTTCCCTGAATAAATAAAGGAAAAGAAAGAAATTCAAACAGAAATTTCCTGTGGCACTCACCTATCCTAGTGTAAAATAACAGAAACAGTCACCTACGTGTGTAAAAATGTAAAGGGTACCCCAAAACTAATCTACCCTTCCCTGTAATAGGGTTGGCTATTCAAGAAATGTTGCAAAACTGAACTGAATATGGTTAGGACTGAAAAAACTATGGAAACTATTGTCTTAGAGACTGGTGGACGCATGGCAGGAGGGAAAAAGGAAGATGGCCGGCAACACAAGGGATTTATAGGGTAATAGCTGGAGAGGATTGGTCAGAGAGCAATGGGGAGAAAAAAACAACCACGCACAAATGCCCCTATAAGAAATACACGTAACACCTATTGACACTGACTACTCAAGTCCATTTTATTTTAATAGCACATTTCATATGTAACCGTGCTTCACATTAAAATACCACAAAAATGTACAAACCAGAAACCAAACCACAAGGTTATGATGAAACCATGTTATTGAATGTGAAATCAAATCAAATTGTAGACAATTATAAATGTAGTAGCAGTGTAATTGGCTAATAATATTAATAATGACAATAATATAATTGTTTGTATAGAACAAATGTTACTAATAGATAGACCTAGATAGATAGACCTTGATCCCGCTGGGGAAAATTCAGTCACCAGAGGAAGCACATAGCACAGTGTTATGTACTGGTGTCGTGAGAACTCAAAAGCAGGAAAGCAGGCAGGTAGAGCTCAAAACCCACGATTGTGTGTTTCAATACAGATAAACAGAGAAAGACATCACAATCACAAACACTAAACATCCCAACAAGGAGGACTGACTAGGGAACAAGACTAATATATACAGTACATTAGGGCCGATTACAAATGAGATCCAGCTGGGGAAGACGTGAACATAGAACTATGAGAACTAGAACATGAACATGGCACTTAGAAATACAAGACCTAGACAAGATTTTATAAAGCATGATTGTGACTTTGAAAAGAGGATAGAATTTAAAGTCTACTGTCTGTCTGCTTTGTGATGGGTCAAAACTCATACATTGTCATATATTTGAAAGAAGTAAAGCTGCATATCGTTGCTGTCGGGCAGCAACCTTGTATCTCCATATTTCAACTTTTTTCGTAAATGAATGCCTTACTTCATCATACAAGTGTCGCACAAAAGTAATGAAAATAGCAGATCTACAAGCTCACAACGCATTGCATCGCCACGTGATGTGAGCTTGAAGATCGGCTATTTTCACTTTTAAAATATTTTTTAAATAATAATATGAAAGGTACGGTTTTGGACATACAAGGTTTCCACCCGACAGCAACAATATCAATACTGGTTTTCTACACAATTGACCTCCCAGCTGGGTTTGCTTAGTTTTCCATGGGCGGTCCAAAGCGATGGCAGCGAAGAACTACTCATTATTGTTCTAACTCAGCTCATTGTTTGTTGATTCTCCTCATTGTATATTTTAAACCTGTGTCTTGCATGTGCAGGGTCAGTCCACACAGTGCTCAGTGCTTATTACTGACTCATGGTTGGCACCAACCGCCCTATTCTCCACCACTTTTGCCCCCCTCTAAACCACGTTAAATCCGGATAATGGAGCTGCGCCGCCCCAATAGGTTATTCTAGCACCTGCTCTACCCGTCACCATTATGCCGACGCCGTTATTTGCGCATGGAGGTGTGCCTGTGGGCGTGTTGTTGCTATATCCCCCACATTGACATTCTCAACCCACACATGGGTACGGCTTGGGGAGGGGGGATAGTGGATTCTAAAAGCACCCGCTGGTTTATAAAATCAACCGCCAAGTGCACACAGACACTACAATGGCTTTGTGCGTTGGACCATGAGCCGTGTTGCCAGCCTTGGCGAGAAATCAGCAACCGCAGTCCGCAGGTCTATGAAAACAAAAAGAAGCAACTATAAGGCCACATGAGCACTTCAAACTACTAACTAGAGCTTTCATATCCCCTAAATATTTCAGCCCGGCTCGACTAATAATTGACAAATTAGACCCAGCCCAGCCCGTCAGTCATTTTTCTAAAGAAGCCTTATTTCTCATTAAATCTTGGTAATTCGTTAATTCTTCCAACAGTCTATATTTTATTTAAAAAACAGCTTGGAGCAAATAGGGCTATATAAATATATACGCTGCCCCATAACCATTTTAAAAATGATGATATATGTTTCATAGAATAACCGTAATCATTTTTGCGATGGAGAAATCACATCCAATGTTACCTTCTAGGCTACTGCCCGCTGCCTGTGCTCTCATTTGAAGAAATAATCCAACATTTACTTTGAGGTGAAAAAGACATGAAGAAAGCTCAATAGTCTGAAGATGTCATGTTATGGTTTAAACTTTAAAGGGGGCTCGATCTGCTGCTGCGTCATGACAAGACAGCTGAGTGATTTGACCTACTTTTGAGTTGCGCTGCCCTGTTGATTAATTATTTGGCATCAGCTGTGTAAGAATATATAACTATTTTAAATGGCTTTCATATAATTTGAATTTATTTGCATGTAAAAAAAACGTAGACCCGGCTCAGCCGGTGCCGACGGGCCGGGTCGGGTCCCGTTGGGTTTGGGCTAAAATCTTAAGCACTTACATTTTTTATAAGATGATAGGATCATCTAGTGTGATTTTCATTTTGGCTGCTGTCTCATTAAACCCATGCTGCGGGTGAATATTATATTATAGCCTATATTATATATATTAGCCTATATTATTATTATATTCCCCGCGTAAACGCTACGTTCATGACCCCCCAAAATAACCATATTTGAACTGGGGACCCCCCCATTTTGTTTGACTCGGTTCCACAGATAAATATTGTGAAAATAGCAGATCTACAAGCTCACCAGGCGTTGGGTGCTCCATTGTGGTCTCGACCCACAGGTTGAGAACCACTGCATTAAAAGCTCCAAGCAAGTTACATGTCTAGTATGTTGTTGACCACGTAATGTAATATTTTTGGTTTAGTGTTAGGCTTCTCTGTGGCGCGCGCGCCTCATTGCATGCTGTCCAAAATAACAGATCTGTAAGCTGTCGACAGACATGACGCAGCGCCGTTGATAGCTTGTATGTCTGTTATTTTGGGTAGGTAGGCGACGCACATACGCATCGCAGCAATGTGTCTGGGTTTGAGAGGCTTTGATTGATGTAAACTTAAAGTTTAGCTCTGTTCGGGATTACTGAACAAAGGTGGATGATGAAAGATAACGGGGACAATATGGATGTAAGTTAACTTTAACTGCGTCACTTCAGAGGAAACTATGGAGCTACTACAGAGATGTTTACACACCCCTGGAATCCATTAGAATGGTGGAAATAGAACAATACAGCCAACGTGAGTACATAGGCTATAGACCTTTCCTAAAACTGTCCAATTTATTATACCCATGTGCTACTGTTTGTCTGTGTACCACGTAGGAGCGTTGTCGCAACATGATGTAATTAATTATTTGGGAGCAGCCGGTGTGTACCAATAGTATACATATTTTAAATGGCTTTCATATACTATTCCGGATCTGACTAATATGACAAGCTTATTGTGAACACAATAGGCTACAAATTAATATAAAAATGTATTTGGATAAAATAAAATAAAAGAAGGAAAACAAGCCCAATGTGGCTTATAATAATCAGACCAGGCAACAGTGCAGACAGGTAGATAGGCTAGAGCATATATTGGATCGGGATGACGGCTAGCGCAGTCTTCTCTTAAAGGCAATGGCTTCTGGCACGGTGATTGGTTTTATCATTGTAACGCCCAAACCACACCTATGCATAATGTAACGGGTAGCTCAGGTGTTTGGCGGGTGAGGGGGGTGCCATAGAATACCGAATTTTGCGGGGAAACGCCTCTTGCCTAGTCCGAAATCCGAAATTAGTGGTTTGTTCAAATCTGGCCCTGAATAGAGCCCCAAATGTAGAAAGAACAACTAGCATATCTGAATCAATATGATCAAATTCCCAAATCAAAGAGTTTGTAGCTCGAACTCACTGATCACATTATAATTTATTGTCTCCGCCGGAGGCAGAGAGTATGTTTTTGCTTCATCCCGCCGTGTGTTAGCTTGGCCCCTAGCCAAGCCAACATTGGTCAAGCTCCACGTGACACGTGACAATATGTTGACACCAATGCTTTTGATTGGCTAGAGGGACGCATGACGAAATAAAATCCTATAAATAGGTGTGTCACTTCAAAAAGCCATTTATGTTTTTTGAAGTGAGGTAAGACAGGATCAATCAGTCTTGATTGGAACAGTACCTTCCAGTACAAATCACACGTCCGTGCGTGTGTGTGTCCCTCTGAGAACACCTAACATTGGTCAGTTTCACGTGACATCACAATATGTAATATAAATATATAAATAGCTTAGACAGACTGAGATCACACAATGCAACTTTAACAACAGGACGCATTAAATACATTGCGCTCACGGCTGGGGAAGCTAAATCTGCTAATCATTGACGAAGTTTCCATGGTGGGTGCAGATCTTCTACATCACATTCACAAACGCCTTCAAGACATCACAGGCATACACAGCTCAGAGTCCCGTTTTGGCAATGTCAGTATCCTCGCAGTCGGTGACCTGTACCAACTACCACCAGTCATGGCAAAACAAGTATTCGATACCCCTTCTGATGCCTATGTCAGACTACATGGTTCATTGTGGAAAGAAAACGTCCAACTATTTGAACTAACAGAAACGATGCGCCAGAAAGATGACCAACCCTTTGCAGAACTGCTTATGAGAGTTCGTACAAACACATGCTGTGCAGAAGACATTGCACTGCTACACACCAGAATCGTCTCTAAAACAGATCCCTCATACCCAAGTGACGCATTGCATGTCTTCAGAACAAATGCAGCCACAGATTCACACAATGGCGAAAAGCTAATAAAGTTGCCAACAGAAATATCCAACATCACCGCAATTGATTCACAAAAAGATTGTAAGACAGGACTAGTTAATGTTACACTATCAAGCAACCCATCGCATACAGGAGGCTTACGGGAGGTTGTGTCTGTAGCAGTTGGGGCCAGAGTCATGTTGACAACCAACATCAATGTCTCTGACATTGTTCCTCATCTCAGGGGTACATAAATTACTTTAACATTCACCTTTTAACAAAGAACTTTTTGTTTAACTAAAAGATATATCTTTTACCCTACTGTATCTCATTAGTTATTGTTATGATAATATAATTGCTATGATATAGTAACATGTTCTATTTTAAGTAAGAATTAGAACATTCCTAGAGAATTATGGTTAAAGATAGGGTAAGTGATTTCATTTGATTAAAATAGCACGGGTCTGCCGGCGGAGACTTGTGCTCCGAGGAGCACATTTTCTAGTTATATATATTATGATTTATTATGATATTATATGATTTACTAAGCAGCCATTTTGAAAACTTTTATGAGGGTGTCACGTTATCAGTTAATAATATAAATGAATACATAAATAATGTAGGCCGCCTATTATAGTGCTAATATTAGGAAAAAAATATTCAAAAAGACAAAAAGATCTGATATTGTAAAGCCTCATTACTTTAACAGCAGTATCAGTACATCAATCACAGATGTGAAGCTGACAGTGATGACAAATAAATGAAGACAAAACATAAACTAAGAATCCACTAAGCATAAAAAAGAGAAACTCTCCAATTATATTTGGCAAACAAAATACAGCAACATGTTACACACTAAAATACTATATATTGTTGTAGCCATTTGTATATCTGAGAGTATAAATATGTTCCATTTTGAACCCTCTCAGAGTAAAATTAACACTGATGATTTGACTGTGCACACACCTGTTGGTCAACCACAAGGACATGTTTCTCTGCCGTGGTCTGGCAGGTTGTCAGAGATTGAGAGGAAAGCATGCACAGTAGAACCTCAGTATTACACGATGCCAACCTGGGGCACAAGGCTGTCCTTGTTATAGAGGTAGACCGAGCTCCACCCAAAAGAAACATACAGTGCTCTGCTTTACTCTGGCAAAAAGAGAGAGTGGTCTTGGTAATGTTTGGGTTTCATTTAGGGCTTTGCTGTGTGATGTAAGGTTTGGTAATGTTTGGTTTTTAGGGGTTTGTGTGAATATATTTACAGTGGTGGAAAAAGTACTAAAATGTTTTACTCAAGTAAAAGTATCAATACTGCACTGTAGAAATACTCTGTTACAAGTAAAAGTCCGGAATAAAAAAAATACTTGAGTAAAAGTACAAAAGTATTGGTATCAAAATGTACTTAAATACCAAAAGTAGAAAGTACTCATCATGCAAAATGTCCCATTTCACAAGTTTTCAAAATGTCTAAAATGTATATACAAATCTTTTAAAAATAGCAGATCTACAAGCTCACAATGAGCTTGTAGATCGGCTATTTTCAAATGGCCGAAATGTATATAGGGCTGAAGTGGTTAATGTATATTTTGTAATAATAATCAATCAATATAAACAATAATCAAAAACTACTAAAAGTAACTAGTAACTAAAGTTTTCAAACAATTGTAGTGGAGTAAAAGTACAATATTTGCCTCTGAGATGTTGTGGAGTAGAAGTAAAAGTATTGGAAATTGGAAATACTCAATTAAAGTACAAATACCTCAAAATTGCACTTATTAAGTACAGTACTTGAGTACATATGTACTTAGTTACTTTACACCACTGGTTTTGTGTGATGTAATATATTTAGTTACGGTATGACATTTTTCGAACAGAAATTGGCTCCTCTTTTCGCCACTCCTGTGAAAGGAAGCACATAACACAAATACCTATTGTGTAGATTATTGTGTTTACAAATGACTGAGTGTCACATGAGATCCCTCCCTACTCTCCTTGCCTTTCCATGCCACTACATTTTTAGCACTATGACAGTGTCAGTACACCGCCAAGAATCTTGGCAATAGCTTTTCCAGTCTGTTTCCTGTCCGTGTCACACCGTATGGGTGGAGACTTCCCTTCTGACCTTGTTGTAACCCAGGTCAAATGGAAATATGCCTTCCAGAAGGGGTTGACTTCTCTTTGCTTAAAACCACTTTGTGAAAACTCAGGACTCTTGTAAACAAACTGTTCCTCTTTAGATTCCACCACTAAACTAGCCTGACTACAGTCCACTCAGTGGTCTATGGTCTGGAGCCAGGCTACCACTAAACACTTTCAATTCCTTAAAATCATTACTGTGGGGGATGTGGATTGCACAGTTCTGGTTAAACCCAGATTACAATTTAATACCAAGTGAAATTAGGGATATATTTTTGTGTGCTCAATATCAAGTCCAGGTTTTCTGTAGCTGTGCCATCTGAATATTTAATTAATGGAACATGCATCCTTAAATGTAAAACATTGACATACAATTTGTTAAACACTTTCAACCTGGTGTTTCCAATTTAGGCATGTCATTACAGGTGACTTTGTTCAAGATTAGCACAAATAGCTTATCTACAAGTGATCAAGAGATGCGTTGTGAGCTCACAATTGTATTATGTCACATCGCAGCGTGTTGTGGACTTGTACATTTGAATTTGAATTTGTGTTATGCAAATACTTTTGCCTTGCCTTGCTTTGCCCTAGGTAGGATACAGTTTAAAACATGACTTAAGGGAAAATCTGGGAAAACCCAAACGAAAAACCTTCTCAGTCTAAAAATGGATTGTGAATGTCAAGGTCACGACACATAACACAACTCTCACTTCCCCAAAACTTTTACAAATGTCATTGTTTTTTGTGGGGGGTTTTCGTACTGACACCAGTGTTTCTGCTCAGGTTCCACCACGGCGGAGCCGTTGGCCGGGTCAACGAGGACCACTGAACATGAACCATTATGCCAACAAGAAGAGTGCAGCAGAGAGCATGTTAGACGTGGCCCTGCTGATGGCCAACGCGTCCCAGCTGAAGGCTGTGATGGAGCAAGGACCAGAGTTTACCTTCTATGTTCCCCTCATCACACTCATCAGCATCTCCCTCATCCTTCAGGTGGTGGTGGGAGTACTGCTGATCTTTATTGGTGAGTACGGTGCAGTACAGTGCAGGGTGGGAAATTAACCACATGAACCCTAGTGTCACAATTGTAGATGGGTGATGAAATGGCGATAAAAGATGGCTAGGAAATTGGGCAGCGTATGTTTTCCTCAACATTTATATTTAATAGTTAGTTAGCAACATTGTTATTCATATGCTTATGTAAAAAGAGTAAAGCTATGACTGAAATACTCAAAATACATCATGTATTGTTTTGGCATGCCACTGCATAAAGAGTTAACCCATTTTTTGTTTTAAAAAATAGCTAAAATAGTCAATCTACAAGCTCACAGCGTGCCACATCGCTACAGGTTTTGAGCTTGTAGACTGACAATTTTCTCGATTTGTGGTACAACGAAGTATACCGAAGTGGTTAATTAGAAGTCAGTGTTCTCACCCCAAAAAATCTACCTAGTGCTGGATCACTCCATATCAAAGAACTCAATACAATCCATACTCAGAAATTAAAAAGAAAAAGATGGTCTGTTTCCTGTCTGTTTTATTGGTGCACTAAATTTAATTGCCCTCAAGGAATAATTAAGTTGTATTGGCCTCTGCCTTCCTCAGTAGCTGGATCTAAGCATTGAGTTTTCTCCTTGGACATTATGCAAAATGTAAGGGATTCGTGTCCACTTTGGGGACTTGACTGTCACATGGCCTTTACTGATCAGTGGCATGATATCATATGAGTGACTCGACAGCACTATTCTGTGATTTCCAAATGTAATCATCTGACGTGGAGGACTGTTCATGTATTATCTCTGAGTTGGAAACGTGTTTATCCGCTGAACTAGTTAACACAGCCATGCCATGATAGTATTAAGAATGTAATATATAATCTCAGGCACTATCCTAAAACTAATTCTCAAGCCCATTCAAAACTCACTCTCCCAAAATGTATAATCTTACATTGTAAATAAACTATCGGTTGCAGTGGTCAATATTTGAGTTTCAGGGTAAAACTCTCTGTAGAAATGTCCCATGCTAGTTCAGAGTTTATCTTGTCATAGAGTGAAGGGTCCCCTCCTCCCCCTGTCCACACAGTCTTTATCTTTCCCTGACAGAGAAAGCCATTGAGTGTGAGGAGCCAAAGAGACAGATGAAGAGTTGTTTGTTGATTCCCTCTGCTTTCAGCTGTTTCCAATTTCCTATGTTCTCTCTTTATAACGTCCATAGGGATTAGGGATTGTGTCATAGGCAGGGGCGGGGAAAGGGGGGGGGGAATCCTGAAAGATTCAGTTCAGTTCCGTTCAACTTTATTGTCATGTGTATTACATAATACAATCAAATAATTGTGCTCTCTGGCTCACTCTGCTATAACACGACAGCAGAGAGCTGAGAACTAGACAGAAGCTCTGCTGGAACATGCCAGAGATGCCAGGCTAAAATACTTGCAGATAGGAAGAACCTAATTTTTTCTTGTATGTCCATAGTGTTGGTGTGTTTTAAGTTGCGCTGTGTAGCTCTGTGCTGTGTAGTTTGTTTCTTGTCGCCAGTAAAAACAACTTGCAAAGTGTTTACGAGTGAGTGTTTACCTTGTTAACCCGAAGGCAAAGCTGTGTTTCTGACTCTAAGAGACATCAATCCCATAACCAGGAGGAACGTGGCAACTGTTTAGATCCCATAATCTAGAGGGACAGGCGCATTGTAATTGGCTGTTTGGTTATTGAACAACTGCTAGGCCATAAGACTTATGACTTGTTATCTGATTCTCATTATGTGAAAGATAGGCTGATTGTGTTGTACAGACCTGTTCATACCTGAGTGGATTACATTTGGCTACACTGCAATTTTAACAAAAGACAATTGTTATTGCACTGGAGGCTACATAAAGCAGTTGTAATTCAGTGCATTTGTATGTGACTTTGTTTTGGAAAAAAATTATAACAGGAGGTGCAGAACAGTCCTACGGTATTTTCATATTATCAAATGTGGGCCTGTTTAAAAAAGGCTTCGACATCCCACAATATGTAATATGTGATTTGTATAATTTTATGATACATTTCTGCTACTAACAAAAATGTTATGTGTCAGTTTAGCTAATATTATTAAGGGACCCAGGATTTCTAGTCACGCCCCTGGTCATAGGTGGGGGGCTAGAAGGGGGAATAAATGCAGTAAAAAAAACATCAAGTACATTTAGTGTAAACAAAAAAAAAACATTTAATCAGGGCCAGCTGTCGTGCCTAAAGTAAGCACTTTAGGGAGGACTTGAAGCTAGCAATAATGCTAATTGACTTGATTCCACATGACTGCTGTGTAGACTGTAGAATATAAAAAAAGAGTCCTTTCACATACAGTTGTTTTTTTGTTGTTGCATGGTACAAAGTTTGTGGAGCTTCCTCTGGTGGAGTAGCTATTAACATCACCAACCCTGAAAATGTAATTGCATAAATGGGAGCCACATTATTCGGAAACTCTTCCACTCTGAGCCACCCGAGGCCATTGAAATGAGCAGGGAGGACATGAGTTCTGGGATGGAGTTTAAAGTGTCAACCTAATTATTTATTTTGAGATTTATGCAGCTTATTTTCTTTAGGATTTTAGGGATGCTTTTGTGCCAGGATGTGCAGACATAATCAAAACGACTGAACACTGCCAAGATTTCCAAAGCTCTTCTGTCAGTGAATTGGATATTCTGGCGAGAAGTTTTACTTTTTGAGTCACCTTTGAGATATTTTAGTGCCATACTTTCGCCAGATAGATTATTGTCTAATATGTAATATTGTAATATGTAATAATATACCACTATGAACCCAGGAGAAGTCTTTAGTTTAGCATTAAAGAGTATCGACTCTGTTTTGCCAAGATGGAGAGGCAACATTATCTGCTAACCAGGTACTGATTTTGTATACTTCTGCACTAAGTATTTTTTCTACCTCTGGTTTGTCATGGTGAAATACTAGAAGAGTTGTGTCAGCGGCAAAGAGGAACAGGTTACGATTACATGCAGATTTCATGTTGTTGACATACTGTGTAGTATGTCAGCTCTAAGGTGGTGCATGCCATGAAACATGCAAAACCTGTCCCATCTCTACCTGGTTCTCACATCTCTGGACCAGTGAGGCATGTAAATGTCATTTAATTACCATGACAGATATTCACTTGAGGGCAACACATGCCAACATGCTGTTCATTTATGTTACAAGACTCAGAAATGATTAGTCTTAATTCCTCATCCGGCAAGAAATTCTGCTTTGGTAAGCTCTGTTGTAGCGCCCTCTTCTGGCTCATTTCGAGCCATTGAGAGCAATATTGTGACTAAGCTGAATTTGACTATGACTTTCCATTTGTCTTTTTTTTCCCAAAGTGAAGTGGAACTTGAATGATGAGAGCATGCACTACAGGCTTAATATCATGGAGAACGTCGCCACGGCATTTGTATTCATCATAGTCGTCGTCAACGTCTTCATCACTGCCTTTGGCACTTCCAACGCTTCCAGCTCATGACCAGCTGCTCCCCAATGACCCCCTCTGCCTTCTGATCAACATTTCAAACAGGTGGGGATCAGTGCATGCCATTGTTGTATATGGACAATTCTTGTCTTCATTCATAAATTACGAGCACCATTTTTTGACAACTTTGTGTCTTGAAACAGGCGTATCTGTTATTGTGTGATACTTCTGCGCGACAGATCCAGGCTCCCTCAAGTCTCCAGCTCTGACATTCTCAGTTAACTAAAGGATGAAACGATGACTTTGATGTGCGACTTCTTTTTGCAAAAGGGCAGTGGTGTAGTGGAGGGGATACAAAGTTGTATGCTGTATACCCACTCCTCAGTGGGTAATGCGTTTACAGCAATCAGTTAGTGTTGTCACAAATATAAATGTTTCACTACATAGTGATTTTGAAGATTTGAAACTGTTTAAAACGGGTCAAATATCGATACTAGCTGTGGAAAAGGCAAGAAAACAATTTGCATTTTTCTCGCTCCACAGCATCGCGCGCACACACACACACACACACACACACACACACACACACACACACACACACACACGCACACACACACACACACACACACACACACACACACACACACTTCTCAGTGCTGCTCTCAGCTCAAACCATTGCACTCTCTCTTTTCATCTCTTCTTAGTGTGATTTGGCTTCACTTTTGTCCAGAACAGTCAGCCTGTTAGGAAACATGTTTCTTTTGAAGCAACAAGAAACACTACAAAACAATACCAACTAAGGATGTTGACAGAATTAGCACATGATGATGATGATGATGATAATATACTTTTTTTAAACACAGATCCTATGTTTTGATGGCCATTTTAATAGGTTTCTGTGCTGGTGACAATATCAATCACCCCTTTGGCTATTAATAAAGTATATCATCATTGTCGTTGTCATATACATAACTAGTCGTGTTAGAATAAAGGTTTTTGTTAAAGGTTTTTTGTTACTCAAATCTAAGTATTTCTTGTTGCTGCTCTTTGCACTTTTGGAGACAAACCGAAGTTACTCTTGCAAAGAGTAGAAACAACAAATACTTTTTTTAAGCATGACCTCAAAGCCATTTTCTTCAAGAGCACCTGAGTGTTCCATGAGTCATATTAAAGATCATTCCTTGAGCACATATCACTACCTCTTTACACAACTACATAATACTTTTTTTCAGTTATGATATAGGCTATATCAGACATACCAATGGTTATCCTTAGGGGCGGGGCTTTATTTGTACTATGACTAATGCATAGCACGGATTAAAACACGCCTAAGCGTCCGGCACACTGGCCATCATCAGGGTGACAGTAGTCACAAATAAAGCCTTTTTATTTTTCCTTTTATTTATTTTGTCATGTTTTTTATGCATCAACTTTATCACCCTGATCAAAGAGTACCTTGTTTGTATTTTACTCAGTCATCTGCCAAAAAGACTCTCTCTTTTTCTTTACAAAATGTGTGTATACCCACTTCTCCAGATCCCACTACACCACTGCATACAGGCATTCTATTGGTTCAGTTTTTATGTAATGTTATGTAATGATCAATTTTATTCAAAAATAAAAATCCTGCACACTGTGCCTTAAAGGGCTACCAGTCCCCCAAAGCTTTATTTGATTAGCGTTTCAAATAAAAAGTCGTCTTCAGATTCTGAGGAAGACGTTTTAATCAAAACTTTAATCAAATAAAAGTTTGACTGGGAGCCCTTTAAGCCAGTGTGCAACATTTTATTTTTAAATTGCCTGTGATTTTCGTTGGTGCTGCACCTACCCTTCAGTGGATGTGCAAGCTTTGTTTTTGTTTTTTATAAGATCATTTTATTACCTCATATGAGAACTCTTATGATACTCTATAAAAAATATGCAATTTATTTAAGGCCTTGTATTATCTACATATCATAAGCATTCGATTAGCCTACCATCTTGATGAATGCCTTAAAAACTCTGCCCAGTTCTAGTTTGAGTGTCTCTGAACCGCATAAATATACTTGTTGTAATTGTTTAAATCATCACAGCTGATTCCAAAAGCAGTAGGCTCTGGCTCAAGGCCTTCAGTGTTACTGCAGCTGTAGTGTTGACAGCATCAGGAATCCTACTGCCAAGAGATGAGGCCTTGTTACCTGAGAAAGCAGCTTTATTTTTTGAACAATGCTACACTCTAGTGGTCAAAGCTTTTACTGTTCAGTGTTTACTGTTCTCAAACCTGAGTTCAATGCATGTTGTGTTCTATGCAAAAATATAGTTCATTATCTGTTTGTTTTTTTAAACAGTGTAAACCTAAGACCAGTATACTATTGACGTTGAAAAAGTGTTCACCATTTTAAAAGGACCAATTTATTTGCCCAGCTTTATAATCTGTATAATATTTTGCACTGTAAAGAAAATGACCATTTTGAGACCAATGAAGTTTGTAAATAAAACGACAAAACACAATACGAGTTGTTTTTATTGTCTTGGTTATCCATTATTTATTGTACAGTCACATTTCATGGCACTTGTGATCTAAGGCATTCTTTAAATACAGTACACAGAATGTGACGTTTATACAGACTCACTAACCTTGTACTGTATATTATGCACCAATTCAAAATAATATCCCAACTATCATATTTCTAATCCCTTGTAAATATTTATTAAACCAAAACAATGGCCCATCTGCTCTCATCAGACAGAATGAGGTACAGACAGTAGTAGTAGGAGTCAATGTCAGATTTGCACCTTTTCCTATTTTTTTTAAGTTTTCATGGTGAAATCACGAACGTTTTAATATAGTGGTTACTATAAATACCGAAAACATCAACCACATTAACCATGGCCTCCCTATTTGGGGAATTAGTCATTATAGGCGAATTTATTTTAAAATAACAATTCTAAAATAGCTGCTGTACAAGCGTTTACATCCCGTAGATCGGCTATTTTCGCCGCATGCCTAAGTATAAAACAGGGCCTATAAGTGGTTCATAAACAAGTCAATACAGATATAAAAAAAAAACTTGGTTAGAGATGCCACGAAGTAGGTGGCAATGCCTTAACCGTATATGTGTTGAAGGCCACTAGGACCTCTTCCATCCTTGTCAAGGGGAGTGCTAACCTTCTCTCCTTTCATACAACACAATGGTAAGACGGCCGACTCCACTTCTTATAGGTCGTGTTCTCCCAGGCACTCTCACCTACGGTTGCCATTCCGAATTTATGAAAATTCAAAACGCCAGAATTAATCATATTACCTGTTTACATTAGTTATCTGTGTAAAACATTCACCATCATATTGTCCTTTTAGTTTTAATGTGTCATTTACTTATATTCGTCCGCAACTCACCCACAATGCACCGCGCGACGCCTGCATAATTTGATTCGGTTGGACCAATCGCATGCACGGATTACGTCCCTGCGGTAATGTAACGGTGGACACCTATGGTGGACACGCGTCTAGAACGTTTACAGTCGCCATTATCAACAATCATAGCTGGTTCGTCAAAAGTCCAGTCTTTTATAGGGATAAAGAACCAAACAAAACGAAACAATCGCTGAGCAAACGATGTAATTAGAGTGATATGTAGATACCCGTGTTGGCCAGGAGAGGGCCCTCGTGTCCTAACAAAACCTCTCATTATTTATCAGTAATTAATCTACCTTTGTGTGTACAATGTACCCAAATGGTTACATTTGTACACCCTCAGATTTAAAAAATGGACACATTAAGATGATCTATCCCTCACATCACCTGGATCACCACCACCTTTATAAATAGGGTCTGTACTCTGTACTGAAGCTACTATTCAAAAGCACACAGGATCTCTACTTTTATTTTTCAATGTCATAAAATGTGGTATGCTGGTTATTGGTTGTTTTAAAATGTGTTTTTGAAGTGTTGCAAATATATATATATATTTCTCTCATATTACCTATACAATCGCGGTTTATCTTTTCAAATGGTGGTGATTGGAATGCTGCTTTATTTGATGCACTTTGGAATTGGAAGAAGAAAAATCAGTTAACCCATAGCCTCATATAGCCAGATGATCAGAGATGTCCGCCTACTGATACGACTGGTGACATCTAAATGTATTGAATTGGCTGGTGGAAATGCAAAAATAAAAAAAAAGCTTAACGGAAATTTATGCAAAGACATTGGGGCAGGCCTTCAGATTGGGACGGTATCAGGATTGGTTTTCAAGGCAGCGGGCAGTGGTTTTCTCTAGATTGCCCTGGGCCTTAGTAAACGGACATGTCTGATCATCTGGCTATGCAAGACTAGTTAACCCATATGTAACATTACATACTTGTCATATGTGTAACTGTAACTTTAACAGTATCTAGACCTGAAATATCAAATGAAAATGGTGCAAAACGTAAATCTGAAAGTGCATTTTCTTGTTCCCTTTCAGATTAACAAAGCATAACGATAGATATAGACAATTATGTACAAATGCATGAATCAACCCCTGAATTCATGATGTGTTGTGGTGGCCTGGTCTTGGTACCATTCAGAGGGATATTCCTGTAGTAGCTGTGATGATGGACACACTCACTGTTTTGTGAGGTTTTTTTCTGTGTACCATATGAGAACCTCCTGAGCTTTTTTGCCCAGACCCAGAGCTGCCATGCCAAGGGCTCTGTAGCCACCAGTGAGTTTAGATTCTACAGGGGGGGAAACAGGAAATGAACAGCATTAATTGGAACAATGTTTATTCAAATGCCTATAACTGATAACTATATTTTGACACTAACATGGCATCAGTTTAAAAGAAAGAAAGAAAAGGGACGTACCGCTGTAGTAGTACAATATGGCCATTCCTACAGCAACACTGAAACAGCTCAGAAAGAACACAGAATCTGGAAAAAGAAAGAGATGAACGTGGCAGAGTCAACATAATGCTTTATATATTTGTTCTGTTCATAAGGGACACTTGTGACCTGTTTGAATATTGTAACTGCGACAGGTAATATAAAGTGGGGGAGGGGGTATATACTGTATGTTTTAACATTGTTTCGAAAGCAGATTTTATGATAACCTAACTATATTATCTTGTGAGCAATGCAACTTACTTCCCTTTTAACTTCTATCTTATCATGCCTTTTGGCATTATCTGCCAAATCATATTCAGCAGATCTCAGATTTGTTTTCAAAATGTTACAGATCTGATTTCTTAAGCGTAGCTTGTGTAGGCTGTAGGACAGGTACACAGTAAATAGGAAATGATATTAACACTCTGGATTTTGCTGTGTATTACTCACAACTCTGCATAGAAATCAACAATGTCCTGACTCCCCACTCCTCTCTTACCTCTGTCATTCAGGTCATATCTCGGCTGGCAGAGACTTGGCTGTGTCAATGGAGTTGATGCATCTGAAGCAAAGACAGGCCAAGAGTTTATTGTACACCAAAAATACTCCAAAGATCACACACATTTTACTATGTATAATTATAGTCTATTGTACATGAGGGTTACTGTACATTCAGCAAAAATAGCAGATCTACAAGCTCACAACATGCTGCGACACATTTTGAGCTTGCAGACCGGCTATTTAAGGAATTTGATAAAGAGGGAAAAAAAGATAGACCCCTGACTGACCCCAGTCAAGTATATTTAATGGTTTAACCCATATACCCATACATTTTAGATTTGAGCTAAAAAAGCATTATTTTATACTTTCAAAAATAGCAGATATACAAGCTCATAGGGCTTGTAGATCTGCTATTTTTGAAAGATTGTGAATATTTGTGCAAATCTTTGAATATACATATTTTTTGGAAGCAAACATTTTTAACTCAAATCTTTGCTTCTGAGGGTCCCTGGCACAAAACATTTTCAGATGGGGGTCGGCGGCCAAATACCTATAATTTTGGGGGTCCTTGACATAAAAAGGTTTGAGCACCACTGAAGACATTTTGTAGAATTGGCCTCAGGTCTTAATGGGTTACATAATGGAGTACATAAACAGAGGACATGGAGTTGTAGAGACTGACCTCTGAGACGGAGGCGTGTGGGCAGGCTGAAGTACACGTCCTCCACATGCAGATGAAGCGCTCTGTAGAACTCTCGACAGGCTTCGTCTCCTTTTCCCTGCAGGTGTGTCAGGAGCTCTGCCAGCCGAACACTGGTGGGCACGTCCAAGTCCCTGAACTGGACAACCACACAAGTTCTAGGGTTGCCATCCGTCCCTTGAAATAAGGAATCGTCCCTCCCTTATTTGGAAACTAAAAAACGTGTCCCTTATTTAACTGATAAGGGACAAACTTTGCTCCTTATTTTTGGGAATCAATCAATGACACACACGTTCAAACAGCTCATATACATATACTATAATACAGGTTATAACCACTTATTTCCTCTAGCCTGAGTAAACTAGCCTGGCATTGGCCAGACTGATAACGTGGATTCACTCTCACGTTCCTCCCCGCCTGATACTGGAACGTGAGAGTGAATCCACGTTATCAGTCTGGCCAATGCCAGGCTATGAGTAAACTGGACCTGAGTTGTCTTTCTCTACTCTCTTTGCCAGAAACAGCCGATCGTGATCGAGCTTGTAGATCTGGTATTTGTGGCTAATGTTACCCCAGATTATGGATGCTGGGGATCAAGTGGTTAATATGATATACAAAAGCTGTACATATATACAGTGAGATATAGGCGTCCCTTATTTTTCTTGGACATATGGGACGCCCGGGCCGGGTAGTTGGCAACCCTACACACATGAGCAAACCATTCATAATTCATCCAGAAAAATGCCTGATGATGCCTTTTTTGCTCGATTATTATTATTTAATTTTTTAACATGAGATGCGTGTGGTGTTTATACAAATGGTTGTCTCTACTTACACACTGAAATAGGTTTATATAATCACAATACAATATGATTACAGTTAATCTTTTGTATAAGTCAGAGTTGGTTGAATTTTAAAATAGCAAAACGTACAGACTATGCTGATGCTCAAGAGCTGCATCCTACAAGAAGCAGGCCTATTTACCAAACTTCTTTTTTTTACAGAATCTTTGGTGCAAAACAACAGAGACACTGACTGAAGAAGCAAAACCCCCTAAGAAGCTGTTTGATATTCAGGATGGATCACACTTACTTTGGTGGCCTCCTTGTCTGTGAGGATCTGAGGGTAGATCCTATTCAGCTGCAGGATGAGTTTGTCCACCAGATCTGTGTCCAGTCTGCGGTCAGCTTTGAGGAACCCGTTGTCCTCCAGCAGCTGGTCACGGAAGCTGTCTGTCAAAAAGTTAACAAGGAAAAGGGTCCACATGTTTTTCGTTCACAAAATGTCCATGATCAGCCTAAGCTCATATTCATACAGATTTCATTTTGATGAGGGCTTGCTTTAGGCTAGGATCAAGACATCATCATAGATGTATTTTATCGAGTCTGACTTTAGCTTCATATCTATAATATATGCAAATGTCAAAATAGATCAAACACATCTAAGATAGTCTTGATCCAAGGCTATCATAGATATGCAAATGTCAAAATAGATCAAATAAATCTATGATAATCTTGATCCAAGACTAGCCCTGAAAGACTAGGCTTGCTTTAGTGGATGAAATGGTTACGTAGTAAACAGCAATGCACGTTGGAAATAAACATGTCTGTTTTCAGCTCGTGATGATAACTACGTAATGAATGAGTTATAAAAAAAACGTGATACAGTTGCAATGTCGAGAAAGAATTAACGATACATTTGCTTGTATGCGTTTCCTTGGATTTGAAGTGTCAACAAACAAGGGCATCCAGGCACACTCACTGCTCGTGGGGTGGCGTTAAGAAACTTTTATGACACTGTAACCTCAAGACGTAAACATGAATCTTGTGGACTTTGCACAATGTATTATTAGTCGTTTTCGTGTTCAAGAGTTGAACCGAACGACAACACTAATACGAATCCGTCAAAAAGAAACCAGCTATATGGTCAAATAAGCACATTATTTAACGAGTTGTGAGTGAAGCTACAAACCTCCCATTGTCGAGTCTCTTCTGTCCTTTGTTCGGCCACTCCCCCTGACGTCATCGGGAGCCGTAGATACTAGATAGTGTGGCCACTGGCTAGCTCTGGTCCATAGCGTTATAGAAGGAGTTCTCCTTAACCTTAACGCTATGTGACTTTTCGGGTAATGCCCGGTAGCGCAGCCTCTCGACTGTAGTAAAAACAAAAATACACTTTCGCTACTCACCAGAAAATACGGTTTTAAGATGTTGAAAGCCTACTTTCCTTAGCGGGAAACTCTGAGCCCCCTAACTCCCGTCTAAAATACACTATTTTCTATTTGGCTAGAAAAGAAAACATTCCACCGGATTGGGGAAAAAAAATACTCCACTGCGCTCCCTACAGGTCTGGTCAATGGCATTTTTCTATTAGCAAGATCTGTAGGGGGCGCAGTGGAGTAACTAAAACATTTTTACTCCTTTTAACGCTATGGACCACAGCTAGCCACTGGCCAGCGCCGTAGAGAGAGAGGCCTTCCTACCGGAAAGGATGGAGGACTACTACATTTTACCCCAGGCCCCATGGCCCCAACCCACCTTCACCCCCGCCTACTACAAAGGGGCAAAGACCACTTAAGCCCTGACATCCCTATTTTGCCATTATAGGTGAAAATATTCAAAATGTTCAATTGATCTACATAAGCATCCCTATTTTGACATGTCATTATATAACAGGGCTGCCAACCCACCTTGATTCTGTAGGAGTCTCCTTGATTTCAACCACATCTCCTTGAGGACTCCTTGATAGTAATTTTTCCTTGATTAGGTACAGTATCAAACTCAAATTCACCAGAACACAGAGAAATGAGGGAATTCCATCTACCCTGTTAAGTTTCAGGGGGAGTAATACTAACAATAATAAACTCCTTGATTCTCATTACTACATTTCTCTATCCACATGTGAGCTCTTATTTCAGGGATGAGGGCCACCATAGGCTGCCTAGAGGTCAACCAGTAGGCTATGATGGTGATGGATTGACCACATAAGTGCACTAACCGCATGTGTTGCCTTGAGGCAACGAAAAACTAAACAAATCAACATTTTGATTATATAAATGTTTTAAGCATGTGCATAACCTAATAGTTAAAAAGGGATATTCCCATTGGGCTTTTCTATAAAAGTATTTTCCACACCACATCCACAGACATGGTCAAACCCACTTCAGCCCCTTATTTCATGAGATGGGTCTGGTAAAAAATACATGTTTAATTTAAAAAGGGCAGTGTGAGGTCCAAAAGGGTAGTTTGTTGCCTGAGGGCAACACCATGCCACAGGTTTAATGTCCATCACTTACTTGTGTAATCCAAGCATACACATCAACATTCTTCTTGATAAAAAATAATTATGGAATATAACCAAATACATTAAACATACATACATAATTATAAAGTTAGATTTATTTGTTCATGAGGCATAACTTTAAGCAGACACGGAGACAAGACTGGCCAGTAGAACATTTGATCTACCAGCTCCAGCCAAATTCCCTTGAAACAAGGATGAAGTCACCTTGACATTGTATCAAATAAATACAAAGACTTAAAGTTATAGTAAAAAGATATAAAACTAAATTAATTAGGATCAAGAACTTGAGCAACATTAAAAATATTTTACTTTATTACAATAGCATAGCATCAACTTTTTTCCGTGTAACACAAATTGCACTTACTGTATGCTAACTGCAAAATGGCACTGCAGGTTTGTCAACACTAACTTTCCTCCTGGTTTAAAATGCATTTTAGGACGCAAAAGGTGTTTTTCATAATATTGTATTAAAACAATTGCAACAAAAACTCTCCTTCATGAATACACCTTAATGAATATTATTATCATTTCACCTTAACTTAAAAAAGCTGGTATATAAATAAATGTGCATTAATACTCTTTGTCAGTCAGTCAGTCAGTCGTAACAAGCAAACCTGAATCTTTCACTCAGCGAACAATGTAACAATTAGGCCATAGAGGCCTGTACAAAACCTGACACATCCTGGAGTTGTAGCTGGATGCTTGCAGGGTCATATAATAAAATAATATCTATAACCATATTGCTGTCATCATATTCCTCTGCAGAGGAAGAATTGTCTCTCTAGTTAAAATAACAATATTCTTTCCATGGAGAGCCAAGAAGGCACTACACAATCTAAGGCCAAAAGGTAAATTAACCAAGGCAAAAATTAAGCTTCTATTTTGGAAATTATTATTTCAAAAGTAATTTCCACATCTTTCTTGCAGGGACCTCATCACTCTGTGGGTCCATTGTTTACAGGCTCCAGGAATGGACCATATATCAGATATCTTTTCCCCAACTTCTTCATGAAAATAAATATAAATACACATAAGTTGCAGTACTTGGAAGTGTTGTTCTGAATCTGGTGGCTATACATGCACAATATGTAAAAATCTACTACCGCTTAAGATGAATGACAAAAAAAAGTTTATAAAACAAAAACAAAAAGTGCTCAGTCAGCGGGGGTAACAGGCAAAGACAGAGTAGTCAGAATATATAAACATCTGATTCAATAAACATAGTGGTGAAATGTTGTCAAAACACTGAGTGGATTACAGTGTGTACTGTACGTCCATACCGCAAGTCTTGATACGTTATACAGTACATGATACCTTATGCGGTTGCACTGCCGTACTGAACCTTCCAGGGTCATTTCAGAGGCGTTTGTGTGTTTGTACTCTGAAACAAAATCCCCTGTAGCGAATAACTGTTTCAGTTAGAAGAAGGTTCCCAAAATCCATGATGGAATACTGAAGAAATGTCCATGCGTGGCAACAGTGACATACACACTGAAGGATATCCCAAAGGACACCTGGCTTGAACACTTTTACTGCAAATAGAAAGTCAGAAATCACATATTTTAGAGGACAAAGATCAAATGTCACTTTCCACTGTGTTAGTAAAGTTGTAGTTTAGGATGAAACACCAATGTGTTAAGAAGCTGGCTGCACAACACAGAGACCTCACAGTAATGTTATATTAGCATGCAGATTGGTTTCAACGATCAGGGGAGGGAGGATTCCCTTAAAAACTATTTGCCCCCCCCAAGGTGCACAAACATTTATCCCACACGTGTATGAAAAATATAGTATATTCAAAAATACATTTTATGTTTTATTTCATGGTTTGATCATTTCAAGGACCCCCAGTTGCATTTGGCCATGTGACCATACCTGTTTGTTGACAAGGGTTCATTCTTACTCTGCTAATTCTGATCTTGTACTTGCAAGTCGCTCTGGAGAAGAGCATCAGCGAAATATCTAAATTGTCAATTGTAAATGTAATGGGCATTTTCATGTGACATTTAAATGGTTCTTTGGCCAGATAAAAATATAATAAAAGGGTTTATATTCTAAGACTTAAAGGGCCCTATCTTGCGTTACCCCTTATGCCTAAACTTTTTAACAAGTAAATAGTTAAGGATAATTCCTTTTAAGGATAAAGGATAAAGGATAATTAGTAAAGGATAGTTAGTATATTATAGTTAGATATTATAGTATAGCATAGTTAGATAGTGAAATAGTGAAAATAGCCAATCTACATCGACATTGTGAACTTGTAGATCGGCTATTTGAACTATTTAAAATGTTTTTCAAAACAGTTTAGGCATAAGGGGTAAGGCGGCGCTCAAGATAGGGGTAAGGCGGGCACACAAGATAGTAGAGTACCATCTCATTTTTAAACAAAAAATGCAAAACACCACATTTGATTATGGTGGGATATTCCTCCCCCCCTCGTTGTGCATTTTTGTGAGCTTGCAGATCTGCTATTGTTGGGTAGAATACGTATGCTGGGGTTCAAGTGGTTAGTTACCATGCAAATGCAAATATGGCAATAGCAACCACAGGGACCATTGTGCCAGAAAAGACGAGCGCATGCAAAGGTGATGGTGCATAAACATCAGGCCTCGAATGTCCCCGGAAATCTCTCTTGGAATGAAGCCTCTTTGGGCTCAAGGACTGCCCTGCAGGTGTCTGTGACTTACACGATGGTTGGCCGATGCTCCTTTGCCCTTCACTTTGCTCTTGCCTCCTACAGTGGCTGTGCCAGAGCTGCGGCGGGCCTGCTCGTGGTCAAACTCCAGGTCCTCCAGGCGCTGGGTCAAGGCCAGCTTCTGCTGGATGGCCATACGCAGCAAAGAGTTGAGCGTCTTCTTCTCATCCTCTGCAGCAACCAGCTGCCTCTGCATGTCATCCAACTGGCCCACGTACTCGTCACACCTGAGAAGTAGGAAGAGAAGAGAGGAGAACGAAAGACCATGTTAAAAAGGACCATACCGGTGTCAAAACATGTGATTGTCTACCTCAAAGATTTGGCCATATATTGTACATAAACATAGGCCAGATTCCTTTGAATTGCTTTATGTCACATTTGTTTACAATGCCTACATCATTAAAACGTTACCCAACTTAATTATTTAGTCAATGTTGGCCAAACGTAATTGTGTGGTTAATAAGTCATGGATGTTAGAATTGTATTGCTAAATCATCTTTTCTCCAGTTCTTCATGTTGACTTTTCAAACCAATCCAGCCTCATATATTATGTATCAAAATGAAACAATAGCATCCGTTTGACAAAAGTTTATTTCAATTTTATATGAAGTGCTGAAATGAATGGAATCCAGTGGCTTCCTCGAAAATCAAACAACAGTATGCTTTGGAAAATGGTCTGCAGTAATGTCAAGTGTGTCATATACAGTAACACAGTGGTTCTCAACATTTTCAGGCTGTGACCCCCGAAATTAATCATATTTGAACTGGGGACCCCCCCAAAATAATCATATTTGAACTGGGGACCCCCCACCCCGACAAGCAATTGGATTCATAGGAGTTGAGGCATTACATTTAGTTTGACTTTGTTCCACAGATAAATAGTGAAAATAGCTGATCTACAAGCTCACGTGCACTTGCAGGTCAGCTATTTTCAAAATTGTTGCCTCTTTCTTATATTATTTGACAATTTGGCCAATGTTTGACCAGTTTTTTATAGTGTATAGTTTGTTGAGTACTTTTGATGCAGTAATGGATTTCTTGACTTTTTAAGGTATTAAAAAGGTCTTAAGAGTTCTTAAATTGTCACTTCACTGTCATCTGGGGACCCCCAGGTTGAGAACCACTGATATAACGGAGGACGGACGCTGGCAAGTCCAGCTATGTTGCCATAATCAGAAATCGTTGACGCTTCAGAGGAAAGCACGTCTCAGCGTCTAAAAATATATTCCCTCTCTCCTCACATTGTTTGCATCTCTCCATGGATTCTTGGTTGGAGGAACTAAGACTCAAGGCTTAATAATATTATTAATAGATACCGAATTTATTTATCAATGACTAAGAAAGAGTAGACCTTTTCGGAGTTTAGTTTTTCTTTTTGTGTGGAATAACCATGTTAAACAATACATTAATCATGGAGATGATTTTTTTTCTTTTTTTACATATTTTAATCACTTAAAACCAATTTGATACAAATTTGCATGAGTGTCGCACAGCAAAAATAGCCAATCTACCAGCTCACAACGTGTCCCATTGGGATGTGTTGTGAGCTTGTAAATCATCATTTTTTTTAGATTTTGAAATGCCCAAAATAGGGATGCCAGGTTGAAAGCTGTTAAAACGAGTCTGGAGAGGATCTTTAAACGGACAGAGTAAACGTTCTACAATGATTATTTCCAGCAGGTGGTGCAAACTTTCTGGGATTGCTGCTCAAGTCAACTTTTTCCTCAATTCTCCAGCCGGCTTTTTTCCAGATGCTGGGATGAAGACTCTGCCAGAAGTCTCACTGCGCTCTAGTATTACATCAGACAACTCCCACAATGCAGTTTCACAAACTCAAATACACACACACACACACACACACACACACACACACACACAGACTGGTGCAGCTGACCGAGCTATTTTTAAGGGGCCAGTCTATTTTTGCTTTCAATAAAGAAATGATATGGAAGTTATAAGCGTTCTTAGCTCAAACATAATAGCAAAGACAAATTCATGGATTAAAGCAAAATAAAATCTTACGACTAAAGTGTTGTATGGCCTAGTCCTAATGTGGGATTTGTGAAACAGTGTGAAAGGAGCCCCCCACACTAGCACTGGTTCCTAAACAATTAACACAATATGTAAAAGTATGATGTTTTAGTGCCTAATATTGTTCCTGCTGTTCTACATACTGCCAACCAGGTAAAGAAATCACAGATTGAGGGTTTTGCTTTTGTATGAAATATCCCAGACCATTAGGGTTCTATGGAAGATGCTTCTGGACATTTTGCTAGTTTGACCACTTTAAATGCTCTAATCTTAAATTAACTCTTTGACTGCCAGAGTATTTTCATAAAGTACTCCCCCAGTGCCAGCGATTTTCGTGTTTTTTTGTTTTGTTATTTAATTTTCATATAGATTGTCTAGCTGCGGTTTTGAACACATACGATGGTTCCAACAGCAGAGAGCAGCAAATCGACACTTTCATCAGCTTGCTGACTCGCTGCCCCGCCCCAAACAGGCCCAAACAGTCAAATACCTCAAACCGGATGTGACGTGTTCTCAGATTCTCCGATTGGCGAAAATTACGATGTGATACACGACGGCGATGACTGTTCGTCACCCAGACTATAGATTATAGAAGTGGAGCTCTCCGTTCGTTTTTTATACCGTGTGAAAAACCGTGTGTTTCCCTATTCTGGCCGAAAATGACCGTGAAAATAAAAAGAAAACCGGAAACGGAATTTGCGTCATAAAACCGGATGTAGGTGTGGGTGAAGTAAGTGGAACTCGAAACATAGAGTGAAAAATTTGCAGAATAGCTCGATCAGAGAGATTAAACAATGAACACGCGTCTAACGTGTCGACAGCCAACTGGACAAACTAGCAATTGACGCGTTATCGAGTCAACCACAGTCAAAGAGTTAATAACCGAAAGTAGCCTATCTACACGTGCATTGAGAGCTTGTAGATAGGCTATTTTCGCTGCGCCACATGCTTCCACATGCTGCAACATGCTGGCTTCTAATGGAATCCAAATAACTGAAATCAGTTGTGGGGACTGAGAAATTATATAAATTGTGAAAAATGTATTAATCTGAAATTTGATATATCTCTGCTGTCCGGCAGGAACCAGCTAACTTTCAGGAAATGAAAAAAACTAAACAAAAATGGAGTTAGGAGGTTTTGTTCATCATTGATAAGAACAGCTAAATGGACCTCCAAGCTCACAATAGACCATATTCACACGGCGGCCATATTGGAATTTAACATTGAAAGTGCCACCCCGTTGCCGTGGAAACGGGGTGGCACTTCATTGACTTAATAGCAACATGGCCGCCGTGTGAATATGGTCTATGAGGTTGGAGGTCAAAAGTGGGTGGAGCCTGGAGTCAGCAAAACCAGCTAACTCCACCCCCTTTCCTGGAGTTAGCTGGTTTAGCAGAAAGTTTGAGGTTTCAATGGAGTTAGATGGCTTTGTCAGAAGCACTTTTTTATACTTTTCATTGGTTCAATTTTTTTTTTACCAACACACAGACGTAAGGGGTGTTCAATAGCACTGATTTATGGGAAAAAAATGCAAAAGCGGAAAAATTGAGTTAGCTGGTTCCTGCCGGACAGCAACGATATGTGATATATGTGTCAAAGGCATCTGTTTTTGTTGACCATCGCTTACCTTGTAGCAAACATGGCTCGGAGTGAGGAGAACGTGGCAGCATCTTCTTTCAACGCCTTCAGCTCATTGCGGAGCTTCATTATGGTCTCTGTCACCATGGCCTTCTCATTCTCATATTTGGCCTTCAGGTTGCCCAGCGCCACCTCCGCAGTCTGGAGGGCACAGGGGGGGTTACATGTGCTGTATGCTTATTCTTATACTTTAACTCCAGGTAATTCTTTTTCAGGACTGTCCATCATCATTCAAACATCAATCATCAACATTTCGTATCCGTGTTCACTTGAATATTATTTCAATATCGACACAACAGTGCTATAAAAGAAAGAAATCACAACCATCTCAAAACACAAAAATAAATTCCTATCGTTTTGCCGACCTGTTTGTTGGCCTTCAGCACGGTTCTGAGCGTGGCGATCTGCTCCCGCTTGGTGCTGAGCAGCGACTTCAGTTTGAGGATCTCCCCCATGAAGGCCTCCTTGTCCTTGTCAAACACGGTGTTGATCTCCAGAGTGGCCAGCCTCTGGCGCGACAGCGCCGTGGTGTGGTCCACGGCCTGCTGCAGGTGGCGAATCTGGTCCCGAATGATAGCCACCAGGTTATAGATGTTCATCGGCTCTGGACGGTGCTCCTGTGCTACGGCCAGGGTGGAGGTGGCGTTGACGGCCTTTGGCTTGTCAGGATCCGTCTCGGGGATCAGACCGTTAGTCAGAAGCACGGTTCCCCTTCCTAAACTGGCCTTGCCCGCCTTGTAATAGTCCAGCATGACGCGGTTGGGGGTCTCGTTGTTGCACATGCACACGTGGTTGTAGAGGTTGGCCAGCTCTTCGCTGAAAGCCACCAGCTCGTCTTGGGCCACGTTGAGGCTGCCGAGAGACTCTCCTGCAGCCTCGCTGACCAGACGGAGCTCTCTCTGCAGCCGGGCCACTTCGTCTTTGTCCCCTCGGCCGATCTTCTCAAGCGACGCCACTTTGTCGCTCAGCTCCCGGACGTCGCCCACCAGCCGGGCTCGCTCTTCCTCATACTGGCTCCGACACGCCTGGTACTCCGCCCTCAGGGTTTTCAGCTCTTGCCTGAGCTCGCCGGCTTCAGAGATGGCCACGGTGTATTTACACTGCAGGATCTCGGGGCCGTTGATGTCAAGCTCGTAGTAGTCTCCATCTCCGGCATCTCGGCTGTCCCTCTCTTTCTCACTGTCGAGGGAAGAGTGGCGCTCCTTGGTGGCCTGCAGTTTCCTCATGGCACTGAGGTTCTCTGTCAGCCTGTTGAGAACCTCCTGCTGCTCCGACAAAGAGCCATTGGCCCCCTCCAGCTGCTTTTGGGACTCCTGCAGGGAGGTAATGAGGGACACCTTGTCTCGCTCCATCTACAGAAATAGAAAGAGGTTTTGCGTATTGGTTATATGCACAATTTTCCAGGGGAGGAAGGGGGATTATGCAGAGTTTATGAGAGTTTCTTTGTCAGTTCATATTAAAACTTAGTTTAAAAGTGCAAGGTAAAAATGCAATCTGTTCCAACACTTTGTATGCCGAAGTAGAGCTTCTGCAACTTGGATTTGCTGATAAGATGGCTTCATTTCATTGTCACACAGCCAATATATGTGGCCATTCAGATGTATTCTGATAAAGTGGTGACAGCTCCTCTAAGAATTGAAAGTTAATGTGAAAATTCTTTCATAATGTATGTAACAAAAAATGATCTTCAAGCACAGTGATCCATTCCATTCTATTCAGTTACATATAATGCACATGATATTGATTGCCAACTCCTTTCTTTTTACTTTAAAGCAGCACTACACAACTTATATTGTTTACCTCAGTGATAAAGTCATTCCGCAGGTAGTGGGTTTTCATAAAAGGTCATAAAGAATTTGAACATCCATACCTGTACCAGCTGCTGCTTAAGTTTCTGGATCTCAGAGATGTTGAGTTCACTCAGCAGTTCATCCACCAGGCTGGGAGCTGGCTTGAAGTCGCCTCTCTTGTTCCCAGAGCTTCTGTTGTCATTTTCACCCTCAGAGGACTTGACCAAGCCATTCTCAAAGCCGCGGATCAGGTCATCGTTGTCAGGCTCGGCTATGGTGGTGGTGTCGTCGCCGAGCTTCAAGTTATCGATGGAAATGTTGAAGGAGCTATGGTAGAAGGAGTCTCCGATGGTCATGTAGTGGGAGAGCTCCTTGCGGAGGGCGGCCTTCTGTTCGCGCTCGGTCTTGATGGTCTCCAGGGCCTCGGTCAGCTGTCGCTCAGCGATCTCCCGCAGACGCACAGCTTCCTCCAGCTGGCTGTGGAGGCACTGGGAGTCCTCGGCCAGACGGCGGATCTCATGCTTCAGACACTCGAACTCCACCTGCACAGAACGACACCAGATGAGGACCCAAAACATATGTATTCAATTCAGAGAGGTACCGTATATCTCTATAAAAGCAGAGCACTACATACGGGTGCATAATATGCCTGGGAACTTCGAAACCTTGAGGGCAAAACGCTGAAACACAAATTTGTTCAAGATGTATTGTACTGAATACCTGTATTCATTTAATTCAAGTTGGAGCCAAAATGAAGGCTGGAGATCGATGACAATCTTTTAACATTTATATTAACAATGACCTTGCCCTTTGGTATAAGGTATTCATGCAAGCTATGCAATGACAGTTCATTCAAATCAATATGTAAAAGATCGGGTTATAAACTCCAAAACGACGCTTACAGTGTGATCCCAAGTGTCTAATCTAATCTATTTAGTCTAATTTCAAAACATCGCTTTATGTTGAAGAACATTTACTTTTGAATCCACTTCCAGTTCCAAACTGTGACATGCACGAGTGAATAACACGCCCGGGCATGCACATGGGGTTCAACAGGGGCTCATTCGCGTCGTTCATGCATGAGACAATTCAGCCCGGAAGTAGTTTAAAAAGTATATCTTCTTCTTCAATTGCTATATGCGGTAAATACTGTGAGCCGAAACAAGGGACTTTGGGTTACACTGTAAGCGTTGTTTTGGAATTCATAACCCGGATTTTTGCTATAGCTTTGCTGCGGTTAATCTAGGCCTCAATTGTCTTCAATTCATCAAGTATTGTCTTGGTTTAGAAAAAATGATAGAAAAAAGGCCTTTTTGAGTGAACTACTCTTTTGACACGGCAGCCGTGTTAATGGTCAAACATGTGGGCCACGTGCATTCTCAGAGCCTTTTTATTTTGATGACAAATCAATCGATTGTGTTCCGTCTTGGATCAATAGAACTAGTACACTTTAAGTTCCTATTTATCTGTATCACAATGAAAACAATACCATGAAATGTATTTTACATTAATTGTTTTAATATTAAATATTCATGTTATTTTATAATTAAATCTTAGTTTTTTGCCATTTATTTGGGGGCCCACTCGCAACATTCTTATGGTACAGGTTGGGAATTGCTGCTTTAAACACCTGTAGGCAACATAAAGAAATACCAAGCCATGTTGAACAATCAACAATGCCTGTCCCAGGTCATTGATCTCACCTGGTTCTGTTTCAGCACAGACACTTGTTTCTGGAGGGAGATGTTCTCCTCCTCCAGCTCACTGTAGTCCTGCAGCAGACGCGTCTCCCGCACCTTGTACTCTCTGATGTCATCACGCAGCTGAGTGCGCTGCAGCTCCGTCAGCTCTGTACTCTGTGCGAATCAGGACAAGAAACAAGGGAAGAAAGGAAGGCAAAACAGAAGTTACACGATGAAAGACTTCCGTGGGTGTGGGGGAAAGGAGGGGAACCCATAGCAGTTCCAAATGATTCTAACTGGCACGAAAAACACTATGTTCAGGATATGTCTGCATGCCTGCGTGTCATTTTGGATCATTTTAACAAAAGAAGGGTGTGAAAATTGTTTACTTCCAAGCGATTCACTTTTGAGAGGGCAAGCTGGTAATTCCAACTATACCTTTTATATTTTCCCAATAGAGGCATATATTATTTGATTTGTCTGAAAACATTATGTGTGAAAGAAACAAAATTCCCCTAACAATCCAAGCTACAGAGAGTCCACAGAGAGAGAACATGCTTTGTGTCACTCACAGAGGAGCGTTACATCATGTTTCCTGTTGGGCACACAGTGAATATAATGCTGATTGTCTCATTGCCCACTACAAGCACAGACCAACTATGCCCACCTACTGTACTACTACCAGAAGCGTAGTCAGTACTGGGCAACTCGGGCAGTGGCCCCGCCAATTGAGCCCTTGCCACGCCTAGCTGCTGAAAGACGGAGGCGGAAGCTCCTCCGACAACAATAGGTACATTGGCTGAATTGGCTGGCCCTCGCGTATCAATCAAAAACAGCCATTCGCACCTTTCACCAACTCTTACAAAAGCGGACGACTCGTGCGGAGTGTCAATAGTGTGAATTAACATAGAAATGACCCTAGCTGGATGCATATCAATGGTCCATTGTGTCACCTGTTAAGTACTGGCATAGGTGTATAGGCTACTGTCAGATGTCCTGAAGCAGTCCAAAGGGGAACGTTTGGATAATGGGTTCATGAATTAAATTACAGAGGTGACGTCTGCAAGGTAAATGTATATGACAACACTAAAGTGACCCCATTATGCAAGTTAATAGAATAACATTCTATATATACTATATTGTGGGTTACTAAATAGGCCTACATATTAAAGAGGTTATTTCAATCGGCGATCGCTCACGTGCGCGTGTATGCGCACGTGACGTAGCACTCCGTACACCACTGGACATATCGTCCAGTGGTGTACACCACTGGACATATCGTCCAGTGGTGTACACCACTGGACGGGGGAGGCACACCCCCCCGGGGAGGGGGGGTGTGCGCCTGATATTTTGCCCACCCTAAATGTAAATCCTGCCTATGCTACTGACTACTACCAATGAGAACCTGTTCTAAACTCACATGTACATAACAACTTAAGCCTGTTTTGTACTTTGATTGATTGATTGAATACTTAATTGCTTATATACAGTAATGCTAAAAGGATAACACAAAAAGCTCCGAGGGCTTCTTTCCATTGTGGACTTTAAGTTATACGATGGTGCCCCATGCCAAAATAGCCGATCTAAAAGCTTATAATATGTCGGGATGCGATGAGCTGTGAGTGCCGAAAATAGCCACTCTACAAGCTCACCACGAGTCGCATGTGAACTTGTAGATCTTCTATTTTTTTTGCACAGCATGCAAGGAAGTATAAATCTGGGTTTAGGGTTATTTTCATTAGCTTTACTAGCCTCTACTTCCTGAAGTTACTGCTGAGTCAATTAGAATTCATTCAGTAGTAATCGCTATCAAACATAAAATGAGGTATCACAGAAATAGTCTCACATTTGTGCATTGACTTCATGAGAACTAGTTCATGTTTGATTCAAGAAACAATTTTGCACATTTGTAAGACTTTCTGTCGGCTATCAGAAGCCTACAGAAAAGAAAATCATTTAAGATCAGCTGGATCATACTTCCCCATTTGTAAATAAACACCAGGGGCCAGTTGCACCACCTCACACTAAGTTCAAACTTAGCCTAGTTATAGCTTAAAAACATTCAATCCGGGAAAGTATCTGTCATTTTAGATTTCTTTGGCTATTCAAAAATAGCAGATCTACAAGCTCATAGCGCGGCACCGAGTGCCGCGCTATGAGCTTGTAGATCTGTTATTTTTTGAAAAATCGTGAAAGTGAGTGCACATCTTTGAATATATGTTTAAAAAATATATATATATATATTTAAAGATTTGCACAAATTTTCACATAATAAAAAAAAATAGCAGATCTACAAGCTCATAGCGCGGCACTCGGTGCCGCGCTATGAGCTTGTATATCTGCTATTTTTGAATAGCCAAAGAAATCTAAAAATGACACAGATACTTTCCCGGCTAAATGGGTTAAATGGCTTTTTAAAAGCCGTTTAAGCTATAACTAGGCTAAGTTTGAACTTAGTGTGAGGTGGTGCAACTGGCCCCAGTACAGTACGCCTTAAACAGAACGGGCTCAACTGTCAATAGACTGAACTCATTAGTGAGCAATCGATAGCATGTCCATGAAAACCTATTGTAATAAATGCTTCCAAATGCCCACCTCTCTCATCTCCAGGGCGACAGCGGTCAGGCGCTCATTCTCTGCTTGTGAGCTGGTGAGGGAGGCCCTGGCCTGTCTGAGCTCATTGTGCAGCTCCAGGACCTTCTGATGGTACAGGGCCTCCTTACTGGCAGACTCCAGCATCAGACTCTCCTCTCTGCTTTCCCCATCTGCTGCCACCTTCCTGTGGGTAGAGTGAGCTTGTCCAAAGGCCTGTGAAGAGCAGAGAGAGAATTAACATGAGAGCAGTGGTGTGTTCTACCGTGTTACGCTATATACGTAGTATGACGTGCTGAATGTTAAGAAAAAAAAGTGGTGTAAAGTAAGAAAAAAATAGTTTACACAAGTGCTGTACTTAAGTACAATTTTGAGGTATTTTTTACTTTACTGGAGTATTTCCAATTTGCATTACTTTTACTTCTACTCCACTACATCTCAGAGGCAAATATTGTACTTTTTACTCCACTACTTTGTAGATTTTTATTATTATTATTACAAAGCACATTAACCACTTCAGCCCTATATATATATTTCGGCCATTTGAAAATAGCAGATCTACAAGCTCACATTGTAGATCTGCTATTTTCAAAAGATTTTTTATACATTTTGAACTACTTTCTGTACTTTAAGTACATTTTGCTACCAATATTTTGTACTTTTGAATTCCGGATTTTTACTTGTGACAGAGTATTTCTACATTGCAGTATATTGATACTTTTACTTAAGTAAAACATGTGTGAGTACTTTTACCACCACTGCTGACCAGTTCATCCATTGACCACGCGCATGTCGTGCAGGGAATGATTATGATCGCATGCCCTCAGAAAAAAAATAGAACACACCACTGGATGAGAGCTACAATAGTATCCACTGTCAACAAGACCTCAGAGTTAAACTCGAATGGCTGCTGCATTGGACATGTTCACCATTCATTTGTTTTGGGAGACAGAGCATGTTATCCCATTTAAGTGCTGCAACATTTTGGTGGGTTTAACTGAGCATTAATTGTATTTTTCACAGCACACCCCATCTGAGAAGTAAATGTCTTTGTCCCAATCTAGTCTTTACTACAGCAGTGTTAATTTCGTCGACTAAAACTATGACGAAATGTTTTCAGCAACTACCTTTTTTCACTGACGAAAAAAAACTAAGCTATGATGACCAAAACATATTGACAATTTCGTCAACAACTAAAATGTTAGGGAGGGACTATTGGAGAAGAGATCCAGTAGAACTAAAAGACAAGTCATTTTATGTTTGGTTGCACTCGGGTGTTGCGCTCTGAAAATAGCAGATCTACAAGCACACGCTGCGACACGTTGTGACAGCTAAATAGCAGACTCAAAATCTCACACAGTCAGGACAGCACACTGACAGTTTAAACAGGGTGAATACACTAATCTAAGGTTCCCACAGCCAGCTGACCCCAGGCCTATAGAACATCCGTCCAAACATGCACTGGGACAATTTGCCAACCGATGATGTAATGCATTGAGTTCCCCCTGTTTAGAATGGTCTTAACCCATTAAAAACCGGGAAAGCATCCGTGTCATTTTAGATTTAAACCTCTTTAACCATATTTTATACTTTGGCTACTTAAAAATAGCAGATATACTACAAGCTCATAGCACGGCACAAAGTGACACTATGAGCTCGTAGATCTGCTATTTTTGAACAATCGTGAGCATTTCTTTGAAAATATATACATTTTAAAGCAAACATTTTAACTCAAATCTTTGCTTCTGACTGAGGGTCCCTGGAACAAAATATTTTCAGATGGGGGTCCACGGCCAAATACATATAATTTTGGGGGTCCTTGACATGAAAAAGTTTGAGAACCACTGATTTAGCCACATACGTTTTTTCAGAAAACTGTTAGGATTTACAAGACATTTGTAGAATTGGCCTCAGGCCTAAATGGGTTAAAATCTCACCATCGAGCTTGGGCTCTGCCAGTCCCTGCCCCCCCCCCCCCTTCTCTCTTTCTCTACATTTTGTATTCAAGTAGGCCAAATAAGCAGGTAAAACAACCGCAGTGGTCAGAGACAGTTGAGGTAGACTTCATACAGTGTTACTGCACTGTCATAATGCAATGTGGCTAAACGTGTCATTGTGAGCAGTGCTGCTTTGCTGCTGACACTGCACTGTGAACAGAGGAGAGTCAGAATCATGAGGTATCCAGAGAATGAGTTCCTCAGACACAGAGGAACAGTCGAGCACAATGACTCATTGGGAAAGAAACTGGATCAAGATTTTGTTCCATGACTGCAACCTCCCACGAACATACAACAGGGAATAGGCTATTAGTCGCAGACTCAAACAAACGGGGAGATACACTTAAATATTCCTTACCACCACTAAAATGAAATTCATTCAAAGTGAAATGTGAGCCCAATCTCTCATTCTAAGCTTAGCAGATAAGCTGCAGGTGTGTAACTGAAGATCATTCTGGTTATGCAGTAAGTCTAGACCAGTGGTTATCAAACAATGGTCCGGGGACCACCAGTGGTCCTTGAGGGGGTTCCAGGTGGTCCACAGCTAAATGATGGAGAGTTGGTAACCAAATGGACCCTTATCAATTAGATAACTCTTGATAGTGTAAAATGAAACCAAATGAAAACCATTTGGTTTCATTTTACGCCCTCAAGAGTTCAATTATTGTTAAACATCTGCATTACTTAATTAAAGAATTGTTATTTTGATCAACGTTTGCCAGTCATCTCTCCTATGGTACCAACATCAATACAGCATGGAATTGTGGACAAAATCTCATCCAAGGATAACAAAAATATTCTACGTTTTGGGGTCTGAGAGGCTGAATCTCATAAAATGGTGGTCCGTGGCTCAAATGCAGAATAAATAATGGACCTTGATATGAAAAGGGTTGAAAACCACTGGTCTAGAGTCTAGACTACCCGTCTAAATGGCTGCACTGGGAGTCAGACCAGTATCTAATATACAAAGCAGGACAGCTTCTGAATTCAAAAGGCACAGTTCCAGACACTGCCTCCTGGCAGATCTCTTGAGTACTGCCTTACTGTCCTGTAACCTGAATAACCTTGTTGATACTTTGTGTGTTGTGTTTTTTTTACTTCAAAATCAGCTACTTTCGGTAAGTGAGACGGTCATACAACAAAGCATAAATTAGGCTTTAATAGAGGTAATATTTCATATCATAAGCGGCTATGGACAGTGGACACTAGCAGAAGTCTTTTTCAAAAATGTTACTTTAAAAAAAAATATATACATTGTTGATAATTATGTGAAAGGGGCACTTCCCCCACGTTCAACCATATCTTCATATACTGTAACTGATCCTCACTAATGGCCATATAAGTCTCATTGGTGGTGGCCTATGGACAGTTAAGAAACCTGTCTACCAATGACATCATCGATGGTATAATAGAAGCTATTGTTATTGGGTTAATGAAAAAAGGTTTGAAATCTTGTTTGAAATGACCAAACCTGCCTAACGATGATATCACTGGTTTCTGAACTGTCCACAGCCCTCCTTTAAGACACAGAGTGTAGACAAAAATGGTGCCATCTTATAATGAGCATTAATGAGGACTAGTTGTATTGAATATTTAAGTGGTCCTTTAATTATCCAGTGCAATTCTATTAACATTATTCACAGAAATAACATTTTAAGCAATGCTCTTAAACAGTGAGTAAGAATGGTTATAAAGTGCTGGAAAAGTAAGTCAGGGTAAATGAACATGCCTAGAATGAAAGGCATGTACTGTACACAGACAGTGGAATCAGATGCAATGTTGGGTCAAGTGTCCATGACATTATGATGGATATTGGAATCTATGAGAGGGAGTAAAAAAAAGAAAAGAAGGTTGATATCGGCCTTCCCGTTTTCCAAACTATAAGAAGCGCTATCGCCCTTGAAAAATCCATATTGGTTTCCCTCTATTTAATAGTCAGGTGACTGTTAAATAGCTGGAAAGAAGCTGCAGCTGTTAGCTAGCAGACACAGCAGACCATCAGTCCCTGTGACTCTGTGACCTCTGTTCTGCATTGTAGGACAATGAAGACAGATCCTAACCTTAATTCATACTCTGTCAGTCACATGACGGCGAATCGTCTTTAGCTTGAAAATCTGTTCTTGTCCATGCGTGACACTGCCGGTGAGTTTAACCCATTAAAACCGGGAAAGCACCCGTGTCATTTTATATTTGAGCGAAAGATCATTATTTTATAATAAGACATAATACTAATTTATAAGAACACATTTTTAGAATCGGCCTCAGGTCTTAATTGGTTACACTGGGCTTCAAAATGCATCTTCAGGCATCCAGTCATGAACAGAGGGGAAACAGATGCAAACGATCCAGACTGACAGGGAGATTTGTGTACACTGCAAGTTAAATTAACACTCAGGATTACAGCCGACAGCAGTTAACGAGCTGAGGTTCACTCTCACCTTTTGATCAGGATAAGCCCCCCCCGACTTCAGCTTTACTGAGTCTAACCGACGACAACATTACAATATACCACCTTCTGTCAAGATGTAAACAAGATGTCTGACAAGAAATGCTGCATTGCAGAGAGTAGCAGGATATAAAATGAGACTATTACCAACTTGAAGCTGTGAATGGATTGTCATTGAGCCAATTATTGCCATAACTGAACGAAACAGCCATAATTTAGGTCAGTTCTGCACCGGACCATACAATATTGTTAGGCTGCAGTAGTTTTGCCTGTGACTACAACATTTTGAGATTTGATATAGATGTAGATGATGATAATCTCAATTGTGTTGCAGTCATTGACGTGGCCGACTAAGACCGTAAGTGCCTTAAACATGATCAGCTTATGGTTTTACAGCCACAGGTGTCTGAACCCATGTCTGGAGTCTAGACATACTCGTCTAGGCTACCTGTAGCAATAATATTCCATAACCTACCCAACACTCAATCCTATAATCCTATGTCCTTGCATTGTAAATAAGCCACCACATGCTGAGAATATACCTAATACCCTTTCATCATTAACTAGTTATTTCGATACCGATACCAGTATGGTAAAGCTGACGATACTGCCTATAAATGCTGGTATCGGTGACTATGCCAGTCTATGCCATTCTGATACCATGTCATTTATCACATTTCATTTACAGTAATATTTTTGAATGCTTCAGTTGATGTTGCACGACTGGGTTATACTCTTACTGTACCATTTACATTATTATCTTCCATTTGTACGCTCTCAGACTAGTTACAGACCTGTACGGGTCCATTTTGAAACCACCTCAAGGAACCCCCAGATGGTCCCTGGACCTCACTTTGAGAACCACTGCCTTAGATTTGTTTAACCCATTAAGACCTGGAACTGTGTCATTTTTAGATTTGAGCTAAAAAGCATTATTTTACACTTTGGGCTATTCAAAAATAGCAGATATACAAGCTCATAGCGCGGCACCGAGTGCCGCGCTACGAGCTTGTAGATCTGCTATTTTTGAAAAATTTTGAAAATGTGTGCAAATCTTTGCTTCTGGGGGTCCCTGGAACAAAATATTTTGATGGGGGTCCGCGGCCAAATACATATAATTTTGGGGGTCCTTGACATGAAAAAGATTGAGCACCACTGATATAGAAACATAGGTTTTTCAGAATACTGTTGAGATTTAGGAGACATGTAGAATCGGCTTCAGGTATGGTTTAAATTACACACTGGTGTCGGATCGGTACTCTGTATCGACCAATACGCAAGTTAACGGAATCGGTAAGGAAAACAAATCGTTATCGGTACAATCTCTAATCATTACATGACACTGTAATGACCGAGAGTCATTTCAATATGTAGCCCAACAGCTGTAAAAACGAATTCTGTTTAATTACAGCATGTCTTTCAGTGTGATTTATATGAAGTGGGGTCATGATCTAGGGTGGATGGTGGGTCACCTGGTGGGAGTGCACACCACATAAATAAGGCTATAGATCTTCCCACAGCCGGTCTGGCTTTGAATCCAACCCCAAGCTCTTGGCTGCATGTCATCCCCTCTCTATCCTGCCTTCTCAGTCTCTCTCTCACTGTCACTATCTAAAATAAATAAGTCTTTTTTTTTTTTACAGATGTCTAGTTTAACTCTGCAGTAACATGCTGAGTGTTCATTTAACTCTGAAAATAAAAATTAGTAAAAAGTAAATTAACTGTTCATTTAGCACACAGGGTTTTGTGGTGTAGTAGTAGGCCTCTGACCTTTTTATGGTTTTCATGGTCCTTTTTATGGAGTGGTAAAGGAACTTCAAATCTAAAATCAATTTTTCCATTGTACTTAAATGTTTTAACCCTGAAGGCTGCTGTCATAGAGCCTATCCATCACCATCATGGGGTATGTGGGGCATAAATAATAAATGAAAAGATCAGTATAAATGATGTGGCTGATACAGTGCAACGTGTGAAAAAGGTCTAACGTGTTTTGCTCACAAATTGAAAAACATATGCAGTCGTGGTTATTGTCAGTCTTCTTAACAAAACTGCTTTGCTGCTGTACTCTCACAGTTACAGGGCCACATAGGCTGCTATGCAGCAAAACCTACTGGAAGGGAAGCTAAACCTATCTGCCAGACAGACAGGCTGTGGAGGTGATCTGACAGGCCAGAAGCAACAGACATACCAGGTGCCAGTCTGGACAAGTCAATGAGAGGAAGCCTAGGGATGTCATTTCTTTAAATGCATTTTTGCACACACAACCAAAAGATTATTATCATGGTATCCGATGACTGCCAATTGGCCTAAATAAAACCTAAATTGCAGCCCCCAGTGGTGGTGTCCCATTCCTAACAAACTAATGGTTCATTTGCGGTATTTGTGTTGAAATTATGGTATAGGCCCTACATGCTTTTGATATAGAAGTTATAAATCTAATGTGTGAATAGCGTTGCATATTTTTGCTAGCCTTGGATCAAGATGTATTTAATGAGTTTAATCCATTTTGACAGTGAAAGTCAGACTCCATCAAATCCATCTATGATAGTCTTGACCCAAGGCTAATATTTTGCCAGCTTTGGCCGAGTGTCAGGCAGTGGTGGGGGAAAAGTACTCAGATGTTTTACTTAAGTACCAAAAGTAAAAGTACTCATTATGCAGAATGTCCCATTCCACGAGTTTTCAAATGTATAAAATGTATACAAATCTTTTGAAAATAGCAGATCTAAGCTCACAATGTGAGCTTGTAGATCGGCTATTTTCAAATGGCCTGGCTGAAGTGGGTAATGTATGTTTTGTAATCAAAATCTACAAAGTAACTAAAGTTTTCAAATAATTGTAGTGGAGTAAAACCACAATATTTGCCTCTGAGATGTAGTGGAGTAGAAGTAAAAGCACTGAAAATTGGAAGTAAGTAAGTCAAGTACTCCAGTAAAGTAAAAATTTAAGTACAGTACTTGAGTAAATGTACTTGTTACTTCCCACCTCTGGTGTCAAGTCAGCTCTGACGGTTATCTTTTGTTCTGGTGGTGGGTTGACTTTCAAAGAGACTGGTAATAAATCTAAATAAAAGGATAAAACACACATTTTCTAGTAGTCTTAGTTAAGAGTGACCTCCACGCTATTATGTACCTCCTTCAGCTGGTGCAGCTCCTGTCGAACGGTCTCGTGTTCGCTCTCCAGCTCGTCGAATCTCTGCTTGAGCTGTTGTTTCTCCTCCAGCACCGCCAGCCCGTACTCCGCCGCCTGGATCTTTTCGTGGCTCGTCTCCCGCAGATCCCGAGACAGGCGCTCGATCTCCGATCGCATCCATTGCGGCCCGGCCTCTGTCACCAGCGTCGCCTCGGGATATTCCTGGTCCTCCATAGACATCTTAAGGGACTTGGGGGGGTTAGTGTTACGGCCTGTTGTGTCGTCCCGGACCGGGGTCCAGATGATCCAGCGACCACAACACAGCGATAACGGGACCCAGCCCTAGAGGCTAGAGAAGCAGTGCAGAAAAATCCGCCAGAAAAAAAGTCAGTGCCTTCTGTGTTTCAACTCCATGACTGTGACTTTTTGCACTGAGACCCCCTTCCTTCGTCTACCTTCTTCTGCCCGAGAGATCATCAAAGTCCAGTTCGGAGAATAATACTTTTATTTAACATTCTCGATTATTTTTTGCGGTCGCTGAGATTATTTTTGGACTGAAGGGGAACTATACGCTGAGATCACCGCTTGGAAATAGGCAGGCTGACTGGCTAAGGCCAGTGTTGCCAGGTTTTGAGGGAGAAACAAGCAACCATGTCTATGAAAACAAGCCGAAAATAAGCGACTATTAGGCCACATGAGCGCTTTAAACCGGCTATTTTCAGAAAAATCTTGTAAGAAAATGTAAAAATTTTTGAATATTTTTGATTTTTTTTAAATCACACAAATGTTGTATCGGGGTCCCTGGCATAACACATTTTCATATACATATTACATATTAATTTGGGGGTCTTTGACTTGAAAATGTTTGAGAACCACTGGTTTAAACAACCCCAAAATAAGCCCACAATAATAAGCAACTACACTAGAAACAAGCCCAAAAAAACGTGACCAGCGCAACTACCAATATTTACAAGCAACTTTACAGGAAGACAAGCCCAAAGTCGCTTATAACAAGCAGACTTGGCAACACTGTCGTAGGCTACATTGCATGCGGTTCAAATCCCGAATGCGAGGGAGTGGAAATGTAGTTTTCGGTACTGCGACGTTATTACGAAGAATGCGTAAATGTTTTACCATATTGACTTCAACTACCAGAATGCTTTGCTTGCGCGCCTGTAGTGGCCAGAGACACTTTGAACGAATTGTCGACACAACACTGCCATCTAGGGACTATGTAGCGATGCTACGATTCCAACCAAAACTCAAATAAAATAATAAAATAAAAATATAGTAAAAAAAATGAACGTGTAAAATGTGTAGAAAATGGATAGATACACAACGGCTCTGAAGCATTTCACCAAGCGTCAGACTTTCTCAGTTCCAAAATAATAGCAATTATGCTGGTTTAAGATACTTTAACATATCTGACAGAATTAAAAATGTCACACATCTTTTTCTTTCGTTCTTCCAGATATATTATAAATGGCTGGAAGAAATAAAGATACGTGTGCATGTGTGGTTAAAGCAGTAGGGGGTATGAGTGAGCAGGAATGTACTGTACTGTATAACATTTGTGTGTAGTGTAAATATTAGTGGCATATCGCATGCAGGGGAATTTGGTGCACTGTAGAGACAGGTGCAATTAATTAGTCGTCAGTTCCCTTCTTATCTCCCAGTTGTTGGTGCTGTCTCTCAGGGCTTAGATTTCATCTGAATGAGTTTCACTAGAATAGTAGTAGCAAGTCATAAATAAGCTGGGTTAATATTTACATTGTCAACGTCATTCTGTGTTTTATATCTTTAGGGACATTCCTGACCTGATGTCACTCATGGTTGCTGTGACAGAGTGGCCAGACTGGTTCAGGAAGTCTGCTGTATCCTAGTCATACCCTGAGCCATACCGACAACCTACCTACTGAATGGTTCGTATTATTCATTTATTTTTCTTTCTTTCTTTCTTTTTTCTTTCTAATGGGTTTCTTGTTAGACTTTAACTGTTTGTCAGGTTCTTTCTTTCATTCTATCTAATTTACGTTTAAAAATAAACCTGGGGGAAGTTCAGGTGTCATCATAGCAGCAACAACAGTGTACTTCAACTCAACTTCAGTTTTATTGTCACATCACAAGTTTAAATGTGTAAAAGAGTGGGTGAAATTATTTTTGTGCAAGCAACATTAATAGGCTAGTTAGAATAGAAGTAAAACATATCAAATGTAAAAACATTAAATATACACAACACTTTATTATAGGACTTTAGAGGACTTTATAAGACAAATAAAATACATATCAATAGCAGCATTGTAATCTGTATTGGAATGAGTATCTACAATTCAAATTTTAGGCTCCTGTATTTATGAGTCAAACTATTTATGTTACTCTGGTGGTGTATTACCAAGATATAACAGGATTGTATTATTTTTCAGGACTATGGGCAATCGCATTCAAGAATTCTATCAGCACTGTATGTTTGTACTTATAATTGCCTGAACTGAAAGTGAAAGTTTATTTCCAAAAACATTAAGGAAATGGCACCTACAAATCTACTTAACATGCATGTTATTTTTTCCTTCTATTTACAGACAAGTTTTACCATTTTTTTGCTGTCTGTTTTGGACTGGGGTCTGGAATGGCACTTTATAGGCCCTATCGTTGTGAGTATTCATTAATGAGCTACTATAATATAACTCCTGTTATTGGTTTGGTATATTGGAAGGAAGGTTATGTGGTGGACTTGTTCAGAGACAGTGTTATGTTGTATTTCTAGCACTTGTGTTTCCTGCATTCGCCTCCGTGTTCTTCATTTTAATATTTGAGTTGGTTGGCATAGTGTCTGGTAAGATGCACTTCACCTTAACACTTTTAACAAGTGACACTCCGTTATCTGTCTGTATTAGTAGAACTCTCCTTCCTTACTCTGAATTCCATATGTTCTGTATAGTTATTATGTATATATTTACAGTATGTATTATATATATGATATGTATATGTATACTGTATACTATTATGTACAGTACTGTAGATACATAACACAAAAAGTTGCCTTTCCCACAAATCCATGTTCCTTACAAAGGTGGCACCATTACACCAGAGAAATAATCTACCAAACACAAATTTCCAAACTTTGTGTGTGTGTGTGATATATGTACTGTGTATACTTTTTCTCAGGTCTGCCAGCACATACCATGAAATGTAATGGCCAGCCATATGATAGAAGAGGTAAAGTTTATAATAATTAATAATTGTTCTTACAATATAGCTTTGATTAATTCCAGCACTAAGAAGATCAGCGTAGCTTACATGTAGCTAACATTACTTTCCATCCATCTCCAGATGCGTACTGGGGATTATGTGCTGCTTTATTTGTAGCCGTTATAAACTTGAACTCATATCATGGTAAAGTCTTGTGGTGTTTAATGATACAGTATATTTAATATGAGAATTATACGTGAATAGTTTTAGTGTGGTAAAGCTGATATATTTTACTTGCAGTTTACACACTGTCTTATGGGATTGGGATCATGGTTTTTGCTTCTCGAGGAGCAAAACGGAAATACTCCTCTCTGTGGTAGGTAGCTCACAATAACGTCACATAACAACATACTGTAACACCATTGTAATTTCATACATTCAGGATAGATTGAGGTCAAAGTTGGTGAATTTCATGGGAGCTAAGTACTTAAGTGCATTATTGAAATTATATCATTCATAATGTATTTCTTTCTCTTTTTAAACAGGGAGGTGAGAGAGATGTACTAAGAGAGCCAAATGGTGGTAGAGTGAACATGCTTTCACCAAGCAGACCTTTGTTTGAAGGACTGAACTGTAGACATTTAGGGATGCTAAATTCTAACTGGATTTTGGAGTAACAATGGAGACTGATCAATGTCATTCACTTTCATGAACAAATCTTGGCAGTTTTTGCACTGGAACTTTCTAGAGAAGCTACCTCAAACATAAAAAATCACACCCTGTGTGAAGTGGGCGGTGTCTTGCTAGCTAATCACAATACTGAATGGAGTCAACCAATCATGTACAAAAGATAAATACATTTATTGAAACACTCTTTATGATGGACGAAACCATAACTTGAAAAAAACCAATTTATGGTTTTTTTCAAGTTATGGGTTCTTATATAGGGCTATGCACATGTGTCATGTGACACTGGCCAATCACAGTCCTGAATAGACTGTGATTGGCCAATCACAGCGCTGGATAATTGTACATATTTCCTGGGCCCAGATCACAGCGCAGGAAAATGTACATTTTTCCAAATCTCACTTATAGGGGCGGTTTCACCGCCCAAAAATAATGATTTGAGAAAAGAAATGTATACTTTATGGTAATGCATGCTGTAATTTATTGATATTTATGTAAATTATTTAGACAGTCTGTTTCAATGAAACGTTCAAATCATTGATACCTTTATAATGCCCAACCTACACAGTACAGTATAAACATCCTACTGTGGAAAACAAGACCAATCACTCATGAACTATTCAACTCAAATGCAGAGGACTTTATTCGATGAAATTAAGGTACATACAAATGTTCAAATAACAAACAAAGTGTTTTGGGGTTTACTATCCGGATGTAACTGTACCAACATCTTCATGGCCACAATAAAGCAAATTTTTCATCAGCACCAGCAATCTTTGTATCCTTACTTCATAACCTTATCCTTACTCTATAGTCTATACCCTTATGTTGTTGTCCACACAAAGACATATTTGCAGATGATATTTGGGAAAATGTTAGCACCTTCTGCTATTTCAACGCCGTCAAGTAATTTTCTAATGTGCATCGTGGTTTTAGGAATGATGGGTTAAACTTAAGTGGATGTCTGTGTGACTATGTATGGCCTACCTACACTGGTTTATTTTTTTTTCTCCATAACTGACTTCTACTAACATGAAATCTATTTAAATCTATCACAGATTGTTGTCATGATAAACACACCTATTACTATATGCCCCACCCAGTAAGAACTACATCAGAATAATATAAAAGTATTAAAATAGATTGTCGTAAGTTGCATTCGGTTGGACATATCAAAGAACATTTCAAAAACACATGAGTGCATCACTTAATACTTTTGTTGAGTCAGGAGGACATGTAAGAAACTATTGTATGAGGATGAGTGTCCACTGTAAACTGCCAGCCATGTTTCTTGGCATAATCCTAGCAGAAGGTGATGTTGTGGCATTGCAGGGATTAGGGTGGCGGATATGGGTTTGTATCTTGTGACAGATGCATGAAAGAAAAAATGTGGAACTTTACTTCAAAATGTACGGCACAAACTCACATTACTTTATTTAACACACAAGGGGATTCACAGTGAAGGGAGTCAAGGTGTCATATTCACCTTGAAAACATACTGTTTCTTTTTAACAGTTGGGTGAGGCAGGAGGAGGTCTACTTGGCGTTGGCAGAGCCGCTGAGCATCTTGCGGACGGCCTGAGCAATGGCGTCACGATCGATGCCGTAGATCTTGAGCAGCTCGTGGGGCTTGCCACTGCGGGGAACATGAGACACAGCCAAGCGCTGCAGACTGAAGCCAGACTCATTGACCACGGCTGAGCACACTGCCTCCCCCAGGCCACCTGTGGAAAATCAATGGGTCACATGAGCGAGAGCGCAGTGGGTACTGTCTCTCTCTCTCTGGCTCAGAGAGATCCATTCACCTTTCTGTATTTTCTTAAAGGATTATTTCTGCAATAATTAAAATGTATACAAATCTTATGAAAATAGCAGATCTACAAGCTCACAATGTGTCGCATTGCGATGCATTGTGAGCTTGTAGATCGGCTATTTTCAAATGGCCGAAATGTATAGAGTTGAAGTGGTTAATGTATGTTTTGTAATAATAATAAAAATCTACAAAGTAACTAGTAACTAAAGTAATTGTAGTGGAGTAAAAGTACTATATTTGCCTCTGAGATGTAGTGGAGTAGAAGTAAAAGCACTGAAAACTGGAAATACTCTAGGAAAGTAAAATAAATACCTCTATTCTACTTAAGTACAGTACTTGAGTAAATGTACTTAGTTACTTTACCACACTGTATTTACCAGAGGTAAAAATCTGTTAGATGCTGAACGTCTGGCTGATTACAAATGCCCCTCATATATTTGGTTCAGCCCATGCCGCTGCCCACCCCCACCCACTATGTTAACGTGCCCAGGCGCATGCCCACATTGGATTGGCATAGCTGTTTGTATTATGTAGGTCACAGAAAGCCCCTTGGGTACACGCTCAGCCAAGGAAATCTGACAGCGCTCTTCCTCTCTCCCCTCTCTGCTAAAATCATGCACCACACTACTCTCCGCTTCTCCTATAAGCCAATGAAATACATCCCGCCATATCACATCTCTGTCGCTGAGCCAATAGAAATGAGCCATCACAAGACACTCTAGAGTCTAGAGTGCTTTGGTCTAGCTAGAGTCTAGAGACCAATGAGATGGCCCCAACCACATATACGGCCCTATTCTGGGCGCCGCCTTACCCATTATCCCTAAACTTCTTTGCCATCTTTTACTATTTTGAAAAACATTTTCAACTAGTTCAAAAAGCCGATCTACAAGCTCACAACGTGTCGATGTAGATCTGCTAGTATAGCTATAATTCTAAAATGTAATGGTTACCAGGCTGGCAATCCCTCTAAAATATTAATAGATTCCATGAAAACGCACCTTCATAGTAGTGATCTTCCACAGTGATGATACGCCCTCTGGTGGTGCGGGCATGGTCAATAATGGTTTTGGAATCCAGTGGTTTGATTGTGAATGGGTCAATGACCCTAATGAAGATCCTCTCTGAAAAAACAATCATGTAGGCTATTGTTTAATATTAAAAAAACATCATTCTTACTCTTTATTCAGTCTAATACAGTGGCTGAAGCGCGTTGGACTTCTCTTTGTACCTACAGTAATACTCAGACTTTACCTTTCTTAAGCTGCTCAGCTGCAGCCAGAGACTCGTGCAAGGTGACACCAGCTGCCACCACAGTCACCTGGTCTTCCTTGCTCTGGTACACCACCTGGTGAGAAGGAAAGGAAATACTGGCAGTCAGGCAGGAGGACACGTCACCCCGGATTTCACATCTCCTTTAAATGATTTTCAACCTGGCATCTCTATTTTGGGGCATGTCATTAGGTGAAATAACAAAAATAGCAGATCTACAACAAGCTCACAACACATAACATCAGGATGCATTGTGAGCGTGTACATCGGCTATTGTCGCTGGGCAGCAGAGTATAAAATAGGGCTTAAGTGGTATAAAACACTTTTTGTTCTACCTTGGCCTGCCCAACATGGAAGTCCTCATTGCTGTTGTAGATGATGGCATTCTCTGGGCGGCTAGTTCTGATGTAGCAAACACCCTTCATACACAAAAAGATAACAAAAGGTAATACAGATTAGTTCAGTATATTTCAATATCAAAAGAGTTATTTCAAAATGAAGAGATAATGTCACATAAATATGTTTTCAAGGAACCCACCTAGCTTTGTATAGGTTTTAAGTACCTTTGTATTTGCAGCTAGCTCCACAGCCTTCTCAGTAGACACACCGTCACTGGGATAGAAAATAGTTGCCGTAGGAATGGCCCTGAACATGGCCATGTCCTCCAGTCCCATCTGAGAGGGACCGTCCTCTCCTGGAAATACATGGAAAACTCTCACTTTGTTCACATCACCACTCCACGAATAGTATCTACTGGCCAGTGGCCAGGTCAACTGACAGCTACAATAGTATGCATGCAGGTGTCCAGACATAGACATGCAGTGTACCTGCACTAACAGAGGGACACCTGGTTCCCTGGTGACAGCTTCCAGGACAGACAGGAAAGGTGAAAGAGGGGAAGGCTGAGAACTAGGAGCACGCCAGCAGAGGGTGAGGGGTGAGGGGTATAAGGAAAACACAACATTAGAGGAAGGGATAGAAAGGACACGCACGCACGCACGTACGCACACGCACACACACACACACACACTCACACTCACACTCACACTCACACACACACACACACACACACACACACACACACACACACACAAGAGAGAGAGAACATTCATTTTTGTGACTCATTTCCATATAGGAGAGTGTGAGACTAGGGTCTCTTTTGCATGGGTTTTGGGAAGGGATACAAGAAGAGTGGGCACTAAAGAAGAGTGGGCACCTTCATCTAAAATTGTCTATTTTGTCCAAAATGGAAAAAGAAAAAGAAAAATGGTCTATGTAAAGTATACATGATGTGAACATGCACGGTACATCATAAACGTATTGTGTTTATGCCCAAAATGATTGGATATACAGGTTTTGTAGAAATTTGTTTGTAGACATATTAGGCCTTAATTGGCGAATGTTCAAGCATGTTCTAATCATGTATACTTGCTTTACTTAACCTTTTTAACAAAGCATTTTTTTAGCTACACTGGTTTTACCTCTAGGCTTTATGCCCTCATGTTTTAAATGTTTTGTTTCGGTTTCTTAGATGTTTTTTTAATGGTGTGATGCTTCTTTTTTATGCAATTGCTTATTGTAGCACTGTATGGATTTTCACAAATGTAAAGTGCATTATAAATAAAATCCATTATTATTATTATTTTCCAAATATTTAGTTTTTTTACATTTTGGGAAAAATAGCCAATTTTACATTGAGGTGCCCACTCTTCCTGCTACATTGGGAAGTGGTGAACATTGGCATTAGGGTCTTGGGAGAGTGGGGTGCAGAACATGATGGGAGGGATTGAAGTGTGTACCAGAGAGAGGGTTTAATACTAACCAATGGACAGGCCACAGTGGGAGCCACACAGGTTGATGTTGCTCTCTGAAATGGCAGCCATGCGGAGCTGGTCATATGCGCGGGTGAAGAAGGAGGCCAGCGTGCTGGCAAACACAACGTTCCTCTCACGGGCAGCACAGCCCGTGGCAACACTGACCTACAGGACATGAATAAGCATGAGTCGAAGAATGGAAGGCTATTATTATAACGTTCTAGTGCTTCAGATGAATTCTTATGATTCCCCCACATGATCTTGAGATGAACATCCAACGGGTCAGAAATCTCCTGCATCTATGTCATATAAAAGGGATGGATCCTGCTTCTTTGAACCAAAGCTCAAGTTTAGTAGAGAGTGGCGACTCAGCGAGGAGAGCCTCTATCAAAGCTCAGAAGCTTTACTGTCACGTATGAGTGGAATCTTTGGCATGCCTCCTCCTCGGATCATTTCCTCTTTCCTGTCTTGAAAGGCCCTGAGCTCATCTCCTGTATGTGTCTAAATATGATCAAGATTGCCAAAGGAAACAACAAAAAACATGAATCGCTTGCAAAAACTGACCATACTGTAGGTAATTCCTTTAAAGTGTGGAAGTGATGCTACAGAGCTTTATCAGACACAAATAATGATAGTATTGTAAATATTACATTTGAACATCGAAGCATTCCATCTATAGCAGTGGTTCTCAACCAGGTCCAGGGACCACCAGTGGTCCTTGAGGGGGTACCAGGTGGTCCCCAGCTAAATGATGGAGTTGGTAACCAAATGGACCCTTAGATCTTTAACTCTTGAGATTGTAAAATGAAACCATTTTACGCTCTCAAGAGTTAAATTATTGTTAAACATCTGCATTACTTAATTTACAAGACGTCTACACAATAAGAGAATGTAGAATAATTGTTATTTTGACAAAGTCGTATCCAACGTAAAAAGAAATAAAAAATCTACGTTTTGGGTCTGAGAGGCTAAACCTCATCAAATGGTGGTCCGTGGCTCAAATGCTGAATAAATAATGGACCATGATATGAAAATGGTTGAGAACCACTGATCTATTAGTAATGTTACATTATACTTCAATTATCTATAATAGATTCCATTCAATAACAAAAAATTTCAATAAACATTTGATTGTATAGGTTCATGCCTCACTTTCACTACCAATTTTATTGAACCCTGTCTAATTTTGGCATTTTGAATGAAGGTTGTTGCAGCTCTGCACATGCGACATTATGAGAACTGTGGTGCATGCAGCCAGATGGCCCCACCCTCTGCACTGATTAATATTTCACCTCCAAAAACTGTCATAACGGCTTCACATCACACATGCGCCTGACCTAGATTGGCGCTGCTACATTAAATCCAGCAGGGCCCTGATCGTCTCTCCCAAAAATGTTAATCTACTAGGGTCAAATAAACAGAGACGAGATCAGATGGAGGCTGGCCAGCCATAGGCAGCAGCTGCCTTGCAGCACACCACAGAGCGGTGTGCTGTAAGTGGGTCACCCGCATCATGGATGGAACACCCAATGCATTATTTAATCATCCAAGCCTCAGACACACAGACAAGAGACATGTGGGTGGACTCAGCCAATCAGAGGCAGGAGAGGGTACTTTACTTTTCAGCAAATCAGCACTGGATATGAAGAGAGAGGAGCTTTTACTTGGAAAATCCACTTCTGAACATTTGTGAGGACGTGTGATTCAAAGAAATGGTAAAAATGGACTGCATTTCTATAGCGCTTTACAATGCGCTTCACATTCACCCATTCACACACGCACATTCACATTCACACACCGACGGCAGAGGAAACCATGCAAGGCACCGTCCTGCAGAGAGAGCTTGATGGAGACTAAACTGAATGTGAAACCTTGCAATAACGAATCATCCTTTCTTCGTCACATTTGAACAAATATTATTTGGGGAAAATAGGCCGAATGCATGTGTTTTGGTAAAGGAGAGGTCATACTGTACCATGTTTTGCTGAGCGATGTAGCACTCGACAAAGCGATTAGGGTGCTCGTTCTTGAAGATTTCAGAGTAGGTGAAATTGTTGGTATCTCCATCGAGGGCCACGACGCGCTCATTGTAACGGCCCAGCTTGGCAATGGCCATCCCATATGCCTTACGAGTGGCAATCTATAGAGAGAAACCAATCAATCAGTCATTACAACTGACTTAATGGGTGAATATCTGTTATTCCTTTCATCTGTGTGTGTGTGTGTGTGTGTGTGTGTGTGTGTGTGTGTGTGTGTGTGTGTGTGTGTGTGTGTGCGCACGCTGATGTGCTGGTGGGTCATTGGCAGTGATGAAATAAGTACTGACATGTTTTACTTATCGCGACGCATTGTGAGCTTGTAGATCGGCTATTTTCAAATGGCCGAAATGTAGCCTATATAGGGTTGAAGTGGTTAATGTATGTTTTGGAATAATAATCAAAATCTACAAAGTAAATAGTTTTCAAAAAGTACAATATTTGCCTCTGAGATGTAGAAGTAAAAGTACAGAACATTTGAAATACTCCAGTAAAAAATTAAATTTTTTTTTACTTAAGTGTACTTGAGTACATGTAGTTACTTCACACCACTGGTCATTGGGGGATCATACCTTCTCTCCAGACTTATAGCTTGGAGCGCTGGGCATCCTGATGTTCCTCAGGCTAACGGGTGGAGCGTCCTCCATGGGCGTAGCAGGGTACAGTCGCTTGCTGCTGTTCACGATGCGACTCTGCAGGTCCTTCATAACCACCTCTGCCATGTCCTTGGGCAGAGGCTTGGCGTGCCAGCCCATCTTGTCCTCTGCAGCTTTGAAAACCAACACAAACGCCACATCAATAAAGTCTCACTGCACAGTGCTGAGTTAAATGAACACTATGGATTTGCTGGCTGACGATGCATCATTTTGGTTCAGAATGTGTGCTGAATATAGAGGGCATTGTACTTGCAAGAATAGATGAGCATGAGAATCGACAGACATTGCAGTACCTGGAATGCCCTTGCCCTTTATGGTTTTAGCCAGGATGGCGGTGGGCTGGTGGCGTGGCTGGCTCAGGGCCTTGCACAGCTCCTCCACGCTGTGACCGTCCACAATGATGGCATGCCAGCTGCACACACACACACGCACGCACGCACGCACGCACGCACGCACACACACACACACACACACACACACACACACACACACACACACACACACACACACACACACACACACACACACACACACACACACACACACACACACACACACACACACACACACACACACACACACACACAGAGGTGTTGTTGAGGCACACAACGATCACATTGTATGTGGTACGTGTGCCTCATGTACGCAGACTCATGTTGAGCATACAAAAGATTCATGTTTCTTTATTTGGGCTTTATGGCCTTTATTGACAGTATATAGTAGGTCGAGACAGGAAAGAGGGAGAGAGAGACGGGGAAGGACACGCAGCAAAGGTCGTCGGGATTGGGATTTGAACCCGCAACACACTGTCAGGCTGCATTGGTTTGCAGCCTGGACCGCTAGGCCAGCGGGAACCCCCAAAAAAAACATATTTCAAAGAAAAGAGGTCGCACAGCTCGTAGTCACAATGCAATGTATTTAACCCATTAAGACCTGGAACTGTGTCATTTTTAGATTAGAGCTAAAAAGCATTATTTTACACTTTGGGCTATTCAAAAATAGCAGATCTACAAGCTCATAGCGCGGCACCGAGTGCCGCGCTACGAGCTTGTAGATCTGCTATTTTTGAAAAATCTTTAAAATGTGTGCAAATCTTTGAATACATATCGTTTTAAAGCGAACATTTTTAACTAAAATCTTTGCTTCTGGGGGGGGGGGGGGGGGGGTCCCTGGAACAAAATATTTTGATGGGGGTCCGCGGGCAAATACATATAATTTTGGGGGTCCTTGACATGAAAAAGTCTGAGCACCACTGATATAGAAACATACGTTTTTCAGAATACTGTTGGGATTTAGGAGACATGTAGAATCGGCTTCAGGTCTTAAAGGGTTAAGACACCAATGTTTCGACAAAGTATGTCTTCTTCAGGGTATGAAGTAGCATACAAAAGACACACACACACCCACCCACTCACTCACTCACGCACACACATACTTGAGAACGCACGCATACACACACACACACACACACACACACACACACACACACACACACACACACACACACACACACACACACACACACACACACACACACACACACACACACACACACACACACACACACACACACACACACACACACACACACACACACACACACACACACACACCACCCTCTGAAACGCTCATATATAACCTTTTTTCTCTCTCATTAATTATTTACCCAAAAGCTTCGCAGCGTTTCTGGTATTTCTCCAGGTGGTGCTGCAGTGGTGCCGGGTCACTCTGGCCCAGACGGTTGATGTCCATGATGGCCACCAGGTTGTCCAGCTGGTAGTGGGAGGCGAAGGACATGGCCTCCCAGACAGAACCTTCTGACAGCTCACCATCACCCATCAGGCAGTAGACATCGTAACTGAGGTGGAAAACAAAACAAAACGATTTGCATCAAATGATTGTGCGTGTGCGTGTGCGTGTGCGTGTGCGTGTGCGTGTGCGTGTGTGTGTGTGCAGTGGTGGAAAAAGTACTGATTTTGTTTTACTCGAGTAAAAGTATCAATACTGCAATGTACTGTAGAAACACTCTATTACAAGTAAAAGTCCGGTAATAAAAATAAATAAAAAAGTATTGGCATCAAAATATACCAAAGGTAAAAGTAATCATTTTGCAGAATGTCCCATTTCACAAGTTCAGCAGGTATAAAAATCTTTTGAAAATAGGCAAAGAATACAGGGCTGAAATGGTTAGTGTATGTTTTGTAATAATAATCTATATACACAAAGTAACTAGTAATTAACATTTTCTAATAACTTTAGTGGAGTAAAAGTGCATTATTTGCCTCTGAGATGTAGTGGAGTAGAAGTAAAAGTATAGAAAATTGGAAATACTCAATAAATTCAAAAAATACCTCAAAATTTTACTTAAGTACAGTACTTGAGTAAATGTATTTAGTTACTTTCCACCACTGTGTGTGTGTGTGTGTGTGTGTGTGTGTGTGTGTGTGTGTGTGTGTGTGTGTGTGTGTGGTGCGCGCGCGCGCGCGTGCGCGTGCGTGCGCGTGCGTGTGTGCGTGTGCGCGTGTGTGTGTGTGTGCGTGCGCGCGTGCGTGCGTGCGTGCGTGCGTGCGTGCGTGCGTGCGTGCGTGCGTGCGTGCGTGCGTGCGTGCGTGCGTGCGTGCGTGCGTGCGTGCGTGCGTGCGTGCGTGCGTGCGTGCGTGCGTGCGTGCGTGCGTGCGTGCGTGTCTCTGTGTGTGTTGGGGTGTTAGTGAGAAGTGTCATGTCCCAAGCTAATGCTCCCTGACACTTTTCCAGTCAAATTGGTCCACTTTCCCTAATCTGACAGAATGGATTGGTAGCCATGCTGGGATTGGTAGCCATGCTGGGAGTGGCTGACTGGTTGGATTATTGACCCTCACTTCTTTGTCTACAACACATCAAACACAGCACCGTCTTACTATATGAGCCCATAGTATTTTACCCTAGATTAAAGGGATAGTTCACCCAAAAAAATTACCCCATGGAGACTTGAATTCATGGATATTTTTTGTTTTTGTCGCATTCCTAAACCAATAATTTGATGACCAGCGGACCGGTAGGCAGCGGTTCCGGTAGGAGACACAAAGGAGACTCTTTGTGTCTCCTACCGGAGCGGCTGCCGGTCATGAAATTATTGGCTTAGGAATGCGACAAAAACTAAAAAATATCCATATATTCAAGTCTCCATGAGGTGACTAATCAATAGAAAAAAATGACATTTTGGGGGTTAACTATCCCTTTAACCATTTTCAACCTGGCATCTCTATTTTGGGCATGTCATTTATGCGAGATTTTTCAAAACATAAAAAAAATGTGAAAATAGTGAAAATAGCAGCTCTACAAGCTTTGCCACGCAACGCCATTGTACAACCAAAACTAAAATAGGCCTTATTGGTTAATTCACTGTCACTTTTAATCTGTGAAATTGCTAACATGCTCAATATATTCTATCAGTGTTTCTTCCTTGACCTGCCGGTAAAAATGTACAAATGTAAAGGTGCCGGTGCAAATGTAAAGGAAAGTAAACACATTTTAATGTGTGGTGAAATTATGTGATAATAATGCATTAGAACAAATGAAAACCTGGTTGAGTTAAGCTTAATTTTTACACCATGACACGCTTTAAGCTTGTGGATCAGCTATTTCCGCTATTTTTTTTTATTTGTTTATAAAATCATAAAAAATGTCAGAATAATTTCTTATTTATTTGTCTTAGTTATGTCTTAGTAAAATTTTTATTCATATGTTCCATTGTTCAATGCCAAAAACACCAAATTGCCAATTATTGTGTGGCAATGAATCGTCAACTTAAATGTTGTAATGGTGACAGCCCTATGCGCCACGTTAGCTCGAAAATCAGTTCCTGTTTTGGAAGCGACACCGTCCTACTAAATTAGGCTTCATGACTGCTGGGGCTGTGATTATTAGAGCAGAAGAATTGGGAGAGCTGAACATGCAGCCACGCTGCACACCCACAAATAGTCTCACGTCACTGCACAATAAAAAATGTAAAAGATTCTCCATGGGGTGACTAATCGATAATTTTGGGGGTGAACTATCTCTTTAAAACCCTCAAACTATGAAATACATTGCTGAATGTATATACTACATTTAGAAAATAGGTTAGTGTGTGTGTGCGTGTGCGTGTGCGCGCACGTGTGTGTGTGTGTGTGTGTGTGTGTGTGTGTGTGTGTGTGTGTGTGTGTGTGTGTGTGTGTGCGTGTGCGTGTGCGTGCGTGCGTGCGTGTGTGAACTCTAACCTGGCCTTGTCAAAGTACTTCCCAGTGTAAGCCATTCCGCAAGCTACACCGAGCCCCTGTCCCAAAGAGCCAGTGGCCACATCCACAAATTGCTGCCTCTGAAATTGACACACACACACAAACACACACACACACACACACACACACACACACACACACACACACACACACACACACACACACACACACACACACACACACACACACACACACACACACACACACACACACACACACACAGTTGAGACGTTAAGACTAATATTTACTTCATGATACGACACCATCATATATAAATGAGGCTGTGTTCATGCTATGCTGGGTCCTGGGGGGGTGAGGGCTGAGGGTGTAGCAGACAGTGGACACTCACAGGGACAGCACTCACAGGCGAGGGGTGGCTCTCCAGGGTAGAGTCAACCTGGCACAGACTGAGCAGCTCATTCTCCTTCAGATAGCCTGTCTCTGCCCACATGGCGTACAGGGCAGGGGCGGCATGACCCTGAGGATGGATACACAATCACATAGTCTGTCAGACAACACTGATACTGGTGGGAAAAGTACACACATTTTTCATTTAGTAAAAGTATCAATACTCCAATGACGAAATACTTTGGTAGTCCGGTAATCAAAATGTACTTGAGTAAAAAAGAACAAAAGTGTTGGCATCAAAATATACTACACATTCAACTATATTAAATTAAATGTATGTATATGAGTATGAGAATACACTCAGACCCTAATGGGTGCCTGTTCATTGTTCTTAACCAGACACATACACACGTGCCATATGAAACATATACCTTAGACAGGACGAAGCGGTCATTGTTGAAGTTCCTGGGATCTTCAGGGCGAAACTTCATGGAGTGAAAGAAGAGAGTAGACATGATCTCTGCCACACTGCAGCATGATGTTGGGTGCCTGCAGGAAAGAGGCTTCTGTTACTCAAATATCTACATCAATGTGTACACACACACACACATCACATGCACAGGGCATTGGTTTAAAAGGCATTTTAATTATTCAGCAAATATCAAAATCAAGAGCAAGATCACCCCACCAGTGCAGACAGAAGCCAACATCAGTGTATATTCAACATACATTGTATACAACATACATTGTATGATCTTAATGACCACCACCATATCACATTGTGTAATACAATGGAATTTCAGGTTTAAACAGCAAACATCATGAGGAGGAGAATCACCTCAAAATATTTATTTTCCAATTATGCCATAGGCCTACCATTAAACTTCAGTTTAACAGCAGGGCATAATATACTATGTGATGTTTCTGGAAGCCCAAAGTGGAAGAAGAGTTTGGAAAGATGCCAAATCATGTCAGATTAACTTTTTTGTTGTGTCTTATTACCATTAATACCGTCGTTGAGTGTAAATAAAAAAAAGAAGAAGTTCTGCAATGACTGGTTGAGCTTATTTTTTAAAAGTGCATCAATAAATAGTTCCCATAATAAGTAAATGTGCCTCCCATAAAGTCGGTGTCATATAGAACCATCCAGAGAGGGCACCATGTAGCACTGATTTGGAACCAAGTAAGTAAGTATTAGTCTTCACAGCTCCGCCTACTCCGCTTGAGAAAGAGAGTAGGCGGAGCTGTGAAGGGTCTGGCTACGCTTAATGCGATAGACTACAGTAAATATAGGCCTCTTTTATCAGTGATCAAAGACACTGATAAAATTCTGATACTTCTTTAGAACAAAACACTTAAGTAGAGAACCACTATGAGCCACTAAAACTTATTTTCAAATGATCTCTAATGGTTAGTTCGTTTTTTTAAACTAACACTGGGGGTTTGGGGTTTCAGTTTCAGACCCTAAATCATTTTATAGCCAAACACCTACACAGAACATTAATGGTTCTTCCTAATCATCACTCTGACCAAAAAATATTACTAAAAACGAATTCCGCAAAACAACAAGATTCTACCAGAGGCATTTAAAGGCGAGCATACAGTACAGTATGCATGGCAATATCGTTCCTACTGACGGCCATGCGTACAACACACGTGCAGTCTGCATATCTATATGTGCTGCATATCTATATATGTCTACCAAACGATGAGACATTGAGGTCATTGCATTTCAATTCATCGTGATATTAAAACAAAATACAAATATTTATTCTTTAAATACAATGGAAATCCAAAACAAAAGAAGGGTATAAGATATGTTTCTGAACAATACTCATGAATCTGAACACGTATATAGGTGACTTAAATCCTCTGAAAATATTTTCTTTTTATTAGTCATATATCTATATCTGTCTAAAATCTGTCCATCATTAGGGGTTGTGATTTGTGAAAGTAATTACAATTATTTACATTATGTATAATATGATGTATACAAGCTTAAATAACTTTAATATTACTATAACTTTACAGTACTTATTACACAACATGGATAGACAATATTTTATGTCTATCCCTCCGATACTAGACACTAAATGGTCTCATCTCAGTAAACAACTCATGATCATTTTATACCGTTAACAGAGCATGAGAACAAAGGCGGTACATGCTGTTCCTTTTCACTAGCATGCGTATCTGTGTGTGTGTGTGTGTGTGTGTGTGTGTGTGTGTGTGTGTGTGTGTGTGTGTGTGTGTGTGTGTGTGTGTGTGTGTGTGTGTGTGTGTGTGTGTGTGTGTGTGTGTGTGTGTGAGAGAGAGCAAGCAGTTAGAAATATGCACAGTAAATTCCTGCACTAATTAATCCATTTGCAACACTGACAGTGTATAAATTGTACAGAAATCTCAGAAATCATAATGTATAAATGTAACATTTATACATTATCAGAGTTAAATTAACACTGAGGATTCCACAGTGTGTGCAAATATGCATATTTGCATCAAATCTGATTTTTGCACCTACACTAACATTTTGCGCAGTGGATGGTGTTGAGTTGAGTCAACTTGTCCATGCATGTGCTCATGTGCTTCAGTAGTAGTGGAGACTCACCCACTGCCTGCAGCCGTGGTCGCCTTGATGGAGTTGATCCGGAGGCGGCTGGCGATGTTCCTCAGTGCCTGCACTGTCTGCTGGTCAGGTTTGTGATAGTCCTCCATGAAGCCAAAAATTTCAAGCACCACAGCCCCAGAGAAAGTGGGTGAAAACAACAAAACAACAACCACGACGGTATGCTGTGTGTGTGAATGTGTGTGTATGAGTGTGTGTGTGTGCGTACAGTATGTGTGTGTGTGTGTGTGTGTGTGTGTGTGTGTGTGGGTGTGTGAGTGTGTGTGTGTGAGTGCGTGGGAGTTAAAGGGCTGGCCTGGCAGAGATGCACCCGGCTGGTGTGTGTGTGAGTGGCAGAGAGAGGGATGCAAAGGAGAACAAGCAGGTTTTATCCTTTCGTGCATGCAGATACTGTACATACGCACACAGCGACACATACACACACACACACACAAAAACACACGTAAAGGAGGGGGAGCCCGGTGACGTGGGTTACTAGTTACTGTACTAAGGGGAAGGGTGGGGGGGAGGGTCACAGCAGGAGGGGTGTGGTTGGGGGCAGATGGATGGATGGGAGGAGGGAGGACGTTTGACGCATCAAACCACAATTGTCTGTGGCTTCACTGTCCAAACCCATAACTCAGACCCTGATGTGTGCCTGTTCTTTGTTCTTAACCACCCACACACACACACACCCACACCCACGCACGCACGCACACGCACACACACACACACACACACACACACACACACACACACACACACACACACACACACACACACACACACACACACACACACAGTGTCTTTGGTCAGGGCATCACTTGTTCTCAGTGGGACGTGAAGTGAAGAAAGAAATGCGGGTCTGCAAGTGAGCCAATTTGAGCTAATGAATCAGCAGGTGCATCGTTTGCACCTTACCCTGTTGACTCTTTAATTAAAAGTTTAATACAGGTACAGTTTGTGCAATGTGAATTACATACAGGACATTTAAAAGCCAGTAACCAGTAGAGGTGGATAGAAGAGCACAAGACCAGAACTGTATATCTCTCACTGGTAGCTTGGGAATGTCTTTAACGTTTTTGAAGTATTTTGTTTTGACGGGTACATGGGTGTCTTTGTGGTGTAGTGTATTTTGTAGACCAGGCTCATAGCAAGTTGCTGTACTCTGTCCTCTACCCTGAGCCATCCCACCCTAGCATAATGAGCAGGAGTTAAATGAGTTGTAGGTGTGAGGCCAAGCAGTAGCCTGACCAGTTTGTTTTGGGATGTCTAAAGACTTGTTTTTAAGGCCTTTGTGGTGCTATAGTACCATGAGGTGCATGCATACTCAAAGTGACATTGAGTGCTCCTGCTAGAGTCCTCAGACGTAATATTTCCACCAATCCGCTAAACCTGTCTTCTGAATGACCCAGAGTTTGGAACACATGGACATCCGCCTCCTCCGGCTCTGAGGCGTCTGTATCTCGGCCGCCATTTTGGAGACGGCAAACTTCCTGACTACTGGCCAATCACAGCGCGTCTTTTCCGGGACTTGGCAGAATCTAGTTGTATAAAAATATAACAGGATATTTTTATACAACTAGATTCTGACAAGTCCCGGAATGGCGGCCGTGATACAGGTCGCACCAATGAACTGCAGAGGCCAATGAGGTATCTAGGTTTCTATATCTATGTTGGAACAGACATGGAACTCATCGTCAAAAAAAAAGGAAAAAACAGCGCTCTCTGCCGTTTTTTTCCTTTCTTGAGAGATTAATATCCACTAAACCTGCATGTCTTCTACCATGGATGCTATTATCGTCTCTAGATAGATGTACTTTCTTTTGCCACTGAGGATTACTTACCAATATAATTTAAAATGGTTAAAATCTTATCCTGTAATTTATAGATCAGAATTTGTAGAACAGATATATACCATTTATTGTATTGTATTCCGATGAATAGTAATACGAATTGTGGGTGGAAATTACAGTGAAATTCATTGCACAATTTTACCGTCAAATATCTGGATAGAATGGAGCATTTGGACCAAGATGCCCATTCATGTGCACATAATATCTGACATGTGACTGGTTTAAAGTAGAAGGTATGCCTGCCATCTAGGGGGACAACTTTGGAAGTACATTTGACCTGTTTCCAACGTGCATCAGTATCTGAAAGTGCATGGAAGATGTAGGGACAAAATTGGTAGAAACTTTGCCCTTTTTACCATCTGCCCAATGGCTCTTTTTAATCCCTTCACATTATGTAGAAACAGATAATCTGGAAGAGACTAAATATAGGCTAATACGGTAGTCACAAAAATCTGAGTGGTGAGGAGTGATAAGACTTACGCATTCTTGTATAATATTGTGAAAAATATTCACAAATGTGTCATTAATATAGGAATAGAAAAACTGAAAATGTGTGTGCTTCAAAAACCTTAGTGCACTGGTGAAGAGCTAATGGAATATAGATTTATGTCTATTTTCATATGACTAAGTATATCAACCATCACTGTCTATACAACTGGATCTGTGGTACAATCAGGACAAACAGTCCTTGAAATTATAAGTAGGGGATGTGCGTGAGTGGGGGATGTTTGAAGAAACAAAATGGCATTATCCTAGTAATCATAAAACACCTAACACTAAACACTAACAGAAGAGGTTGCTTTCATGTATTAGCAAGAGATCAGATGCACATCTTAGATATAATTGGGTAAATAGGCTGTAGTGGACAACTATGTTCACAGTCCCTGTGCACAGTGGTGGAAAAAGTACAAATAGTTTTTTACTTAAGTAAAAGTATCAATACCATCATGTAGAAATACTCTGTTACAAGTAAAAAGTCCGGTGTTCAAAATGTACTTGTTAAAAATACAAAAGTATTGGCATCAAAAAGTAAAAGTAAAAGTACTCATTAATAATGTGACACAACACGTTGCATCGCGACGTGTTGTGAGCTTGTAGATCGGCTAGTTTCAAATAGCCAAAGTTTAAATAGGGCTGAAGTGGTTAATGTACGTTTTGTAATAGTAATCAGTAACTACTAGTAACTAAAGTTTTCAAATAATTGTAGTGGAGTAAATGTACAATATTTGTCTCCGAGATGTAGTGGAGTAGAAGTAAAAGTATTGAAAATTGGAAATACTCCAGTAAAGTAAAAGTACCTCAAAATGAGTAAATGTACTTACTTTCCACCACTGACTGTGCACACTTTCTACTCTATTCTTAATGGCTTTACAGCACAGGTGACAGAATAAAATGTGAAGGTGTTAATTTAACTCACTCAAGTGTCTCACGCACCTGTCACCAACCTTTGAGGGGTGCATCGGCCTTCTTCACAAAACTCACTCAAGTGTAAAAATGGACTTGCGTGCGTGCGTTTCAAACATTACCCACTAGAGGACACTGTCTCCCAATAAGTGTAAGGCAACAAGGCTCCATGCTTGAGGAGATTGCTGCATATACTATTTTGCCAATACAATAAAACCATTGCCTAATTAACATATTTAGATGGAGCAAAATGGAAGCCTGCCTATCACTGTATAGCAGAATATAAAGTATCATTGATATAAGTTGAGTCCAGTCACATTGTAAGATCGTTTTGCTGTGTTCTCTGTGAATAATTGTCTCTCTAAAATGCTCTCACTTAGGTCACTGTGTTTTCCAAATTATTGTGCACCTCTATCTCTCATGGATGCTCTTGTACACCAGTGGTACTCAGCATGGGGTCCAGGGACCCCCAGAGGTCCTTGAGTGGGTTCTGGGGGGTCCCAAAATAAATTATTGATAGTTGACAACCAAATGGACCCTTACGGTTCTTTAACTACTTAAGTACACTCTCAGAGTTAAATTAACACTGAGGATTTTACAGTAAAGGTTGGGTTCCCCAGATCAAATAGGGGTCCCTGGCCCAACGCATATCAAACTGGGGGTCCTTGGAAGAAAAAAAGGTTGAAAATCACTGCTTTAGCCAATGTTCATCCTCTCCGATACAGCAAAGCCTTTGATGCTCTCTGAGGTCATTTCGTAGCACCTTCGCCCTACAAGCAACAGTGATGGCATCTCTCCAACCCCCACCCAGACCACCATCCTCCTGTTCCCACCAACATTGTCCATCTCCCATTTCCCAGCACTTCCTCTGGGCTCCTGGGCCCCCGTCAGAAACACTTTTCTTCAAAAAGCCCCCACCGGTCCCAGCCAATGGCAGCTTGAGAAGACAGTGCCACGTGTCGAACCTCGACCAATCTCAGATGTCCATAGCTGCCCACTTCCTGAAGCGAAAGTACGTTCAGAGAGAGAATGTTTCTATATTTAATCACGGTGGCAGAAAAAGAAGAGCAAATGAGACAAGGTCTTACTATAACGCAGTAGCCACTAAACTCAATAAATCAAAAACATATTGTGCCAATGGCCTCGACTGGCTTACAGAGGGTTAAGAGCTGGATTAATGCAGAAGTCATGCATTCATATTCGGCATACATGCACTGTACATGTGCGCGCACACGCACGCACACACACACACACACACACACACACACACACACACACACACACACACACACACACACACACACACACACACACACACACACACACACACACACACACACACACACACACACACACACACACACACACACACACACACACACACACACCAACAACTATATTAAACAACTATATTAAATTACTCTATGTATGTGAGTGTGAGAATATTCCCACACTTAATGGAAATCAAATTACACACACATTGGTGGACTTTGCTACATTTGCCTTAATGCCAGATGCACCTTCAGGCTTTGAGCCTCTTCGGCTCTGCTTTTATCACTCCATTTCCTTAAATGGCTCTGCGGTCACCATGATGACACAGCGCTTACCCTTCCATCTGGGAGCTCCTACCCCTCCCCCCACCAGAGAGCATGACAAGAACACAGCACTTATGATTGAATAATCAATGGAGCATTCAATTAGACAGCCATTTACTGCCCTCCCAGCACAATTACATGACCATCCTTGGGGGGTGGTGTATTTCTTTTCTCTTTTTTATTCAAAAGTCAAGAAAACAAGAGGAGCTATTAGCAGATCTAATGAGAATCACTGTATGACAATAGATTGACAAGCAATAGATCAGCAAGAAAACTGGGAAAGGAAGTAAGGAGACGAAAGGGGAGAGGAGAGGGGGCGGAGAAGGAAGGAGAGAATGCATGAGCGGGGGGGGAGGGGGGTGCGGGGGGGGGGGGGGTGCAGGGGGGGGTTGGCTGAGCGTGTGTTGTGGTCTCCGTGGTAGAGAGTTGACGATGCACAGGGAGAACAGCTGTGCTGCAGGGCTTTCAGCTCCATCACCACTGCTCTCCTTCAAGAACCCCCACCCTCTGCACAGCAAAATGCTGAGTGTTTGTTTTACACAAAAAGTGTAAAAACGGACCCTTATGGGTCCATTCTTATACTCTCAGATGTAAATTAATGCTTGGGATTTTGCTGTGCTTGCACTCACACATACACTGCATACACACACACACACGCGCGCACACACACACACACACACACACACACACACACACACACACACACACACACACACACACACACACACACACACACACACACACACACACACACACACACACACACACACACACACACACACACACACACACACACACACACACACACACACACACACACACAGTGAAATAGACAGAGAGAGAGAGAGAGAGAGAGAGAGAGAGAGAGTGAAAGAGAGTCATTTCAGGAGAATGAACATCATAAAATATAGCACTAGTCACTACCACATGAAGTGATCTCTGTCGGTATGGAAGAAAACCAGGTCAAGAACATCTCAAGAGAAGGGCGAAGACAAACCATTCTTCAGGGCAGAGTAAAAAAAAAGCCAAGCCAGTGTGTGTATTTGTAAAGAAGCAGGAATGTAATGTCTGCAACTGCATCCAAATTCCATATTGGAGAAGGGCAAAATGCTGACCCTATCCAAAATAATGGGTCCCAGAGGGATGAGCGCAACCAGCCAGTTATGACCTGCTTACGTTAATAGTGAGAAAAGAGATGATGGATGATGGGATGATTAACATATTTTTGTTTTTAACCAACCATTTAGTTTTTTTACGTCCTATATACTTTGCTATGCGACGAATACTGAATATAGCAGAGCTACAAGCTCACATCTGCTATTGTACTGCTAAATGTCCATTTGTAAAAAGATGCATTTTTAACCCTCACAGTTAAATTGACACTATCATTTTTACAGAGAAGTAACCAGGGTATTTAGTTACATTGTACCGCTAATTGTGTTTGATTATATTCAACAAAGGTAATCATTATGGACAGCTGTTATCAATGGCTGGTGAGTTACCCACTGTCAATACACACTTAAGCACCCTAGCTCATCCAGAAATGAATAATTCAAGAAGATTCTAGGAGAAACCATTATCCTGGGCAGACAGGTAAGTTGATATGACACGCAAACCCAATCCTTACTATTTCTCCATCATTCACGAAGGCTTTAGGTGCACAACTTACTTACTTTAATTCATTCACTAACCAGAGAAGAAAATCAGAGGACCCTTGTTGTTATTGTTATTAACTGGGACTTAACAGGTAATGACAAAGCCACATCGATGCCCTTCTACAGTATTCAGGTAGGTAGGTGCTCTCTCAAAAGGTTTGTTATCTCTTGAAGGTAACTAGCTTGTCAGCTCACAGTACAGAGTGATGTTATGTTGTGGTAACTGTTATTTATTTGAGTAAACTGCTCTCGAAGGAAAATTCTGACGATAGATTTTCTGTCAGGTATTTCTTTAAGTGTAAAACTGAGGCAATACAGCAGGTGAGAAGACTATGTGGGTAAAAAAAAGCAACACTAACTCTGTAATACCTGTAAACAAAACAGCTCAACTCTCAGTAGTACGGCAACTACAAAGCGGTTTATGAGGTTTATGATTTCAGAATGATTACCCTCACCACAGATGGAATATTGACCTTATAAGTGTTTAATGCGGTCTGACTGACTTTTTGAAGGGTGTTCTGGGGGTTAAATGTATCAAGTGCTCATTAGTTTTTAATAAAGGTGGGATTCATACACTACATGTGGCAGGTGTTGTACAGGTGCTTTGGTAATTATGTCTTTGTGTATTGGTACGCTTTATTCTACATGGTTAACTCTTTTACTTTACAGTAAACTTTTTTTTTATTTAGGATACTCTATTTAGTCCTAAGAAATCATCTCTCACATTTCATAGAAAGATGAGTGTTTGTTTTCTATACAGAATGTGATCCCAGTGCTAGCATGGAGTCTCAAAAAAGACCTTTGTGGATCTATGAAGACAACTCAATAGTGTCAAAATCTAGAATGTCAACAGATATCATTAATGTGTGCTGCTCACAATATTAGAAGAAAATGATATGTTTAAAACCAGTACTATGCTGTTTATTCCCCCAGGAATATTCCAGAAAGTGGCTGATTACTGGAACAGCTGTAATGTAATGGGAGATAGTCATGAGTGTGAAAGTAGATCAGCCACTGAGGTGTTGGCTTACTTTCTCATTAAGAACACACTCAATAGGGCATAGCAGTGGCGGCCATTTTGTGGTGCCACCAATCGAGAGCCCATTCATTTTCCCCATAGAGATTTCCAAAAATATTTATACGAATTATTTTAAGCCTGGAACCAAGCCATCCAGGCTCCTGGTGAGATCATGACCATAAAACTTTTGATTAAGTGTAAAAAAAAACATATAATATCATTCCTCATACTTATTACGAAAAATAAAAAAAACTATGTTTAGGCTACTGTAACTGCATATTGTATTAAAAGTACCATTAATTGCACTATAATCTGAATACAATATTCGATGTGGACATAGTCACAGAGGTATACTTTAGTCTCAGATGAGGGAGTGGACAGACACACCATTAAGGACGTTATGTCAGCCCTTCAGTGTTGTATACGCTTTCAACAAGGTACTTAAATTACACCTAATCTCCAGAGAAAGGCGAGCATGCCCCATAAGCCAGCATTTATGTAACTTCAGCTAAGAAACAGTATGGTCTCCTTTTTTTTTACCATTAAAATGCTCTAGCATTTTGTGATATAGAATCTAATCTCTACAGTCTTGATCGACAGCCAGGGGACCCCTAGACCTAAAACCAGACCATGATGGGAACTGCAGTGTTTTTGGAACCAATTTGCATGGCGTTTTCCTTTTTCTATTCTTCTATTGTTCGCTTAAATGAAGACATAATGCAATCTAAATGACCAAACAAAATCAATATTAGTATGCCACAGTTTCCCAGCAACACAGTTCAATCTACCTAGCAATGACAAGTAAACATCTCAATTTGCCGTGGTCTTTTAGAAGCAGATGCAGTTGATATAAAAACTGATGGTGGGGGTGTGTAGATGGTGTTCTTATGATTTATAGTTAGGAATCAAAATAGATAGACCCTTATGCGTCTGTATGAGCGTGTACAAATCCAAGTCCATTTGGTTCCAGACGTACACTCTTTGAAGGATTTTACAGTGTAATTTGTTTGTGGTGCCAGAGTTTTTTTTTTAACCACTCAAAACCCCAGCATCGGTATTGTGGGGAAAGCTTTCGCTGAAAATAGCAGATCGACAAGCTGAAAATACCAGATCGACAAGCTCACGTTGCGTCGCGTTGTGAGCTTGTCGATCAGCTATTTTCAGCGAAAGCTTTCACCACAATGACAGAGAACAGAAAATACACTAGTATTGAGCCCTGAGGGACTCCGGTTACCTATCTGGGGTTTAAAGGGATAGTTTACCCAAAAAAGAACTTATTTTCTATCGATTAGTCACCCCATAGAGACTTGAATTCATGGATATTGTTTTGTTTTTGTCGCATTCCTAAGCCAATAATTTCATAACCAGTGGACCGGTAGGCAGCGGTTCCGGTAGGAGACAAAGGAGACTCTTTGTGTCTCCTACCGGAACGGCTGCCGGTCATCAAATTATCGGCTTAGGAATGCGACAAAAACTAAAACATATCCATGAATTCAAGTCTCCATGGGGTGACTAATCAATAGAAAAAAAGTCATTTCGGGGGTGAACTATCCCTTTAAGTGGTTAAAATCAAATTCGGTTTCTGTGGCCTATAATGCATATCAAAGTGGGGGTCTTTGCAATTAATAAGGTTGATAATCTCTGACACAGATGCAGTTGTTATAACAATTTAGATTGTGAAAATCATCATGTATGTTTGTGTTCCCTCAGTAAAAACACACAAAAAAAACATATATTGTAGATAATGTCATGTAAATGAGGATATGATGATGCACTCATTATGCTCACACTGACGGTGGACTGGGATGATGATGATGATGCTCAGTAGTGTTCTGTGCTCTGTGCGCACTGCACTCTCTCTCTCCTCCTGGCTGTCTCTCTCTCTTCCTGCTGCTCTCAACACAGCAACCATGGAAGGAAAAGGGCTTCATTAATGCATGGCTCTCTATTATGTGTCTCCTCTCACCCTGAAGAAGCCGATGCATTTCAATTCGCCGTTTGAGACTTCAGGACCTGCTGCTGCGTTTCTTTCTTCGTAAAAGAACTGGGACTTTTTTTCTCTTATTGAGAGAGGACTGAGGCCATGAAAACAAGTCTTCAGAAAAGGTAAATGAACGGATCGGCAGCAACGCCGGTGTCTTTGTGTCTATAATCTAATAGCGGTGCTGGCTGCAATAGCATTAAGATCTACACCATGTTCTCAATGGTCTCGCTGTCCTCGTTATGATCAGAGGAGGACAACACTTAAATAATGGACCATTTCCCAGGCTCTGACCCAGGTCGTCCTTCATTTTTCCCCAAACCAAAAGAGTAGCTGCTATAATAAGCTCACCTCCTGTTCACAGACATTAATGCATGGCCCAGCCATCACCACATTGTAAAATGGGAACTTGCTTTCGGTTTTAAGTTGGTTAATTAATGTCATTTGTCATTTGCACTGTGTGTGTGTGTGTGTGTGTGTGTGTGTGTGTGTGTGTGTGTGTGTGTGTGTGTGTGTGTGCATGTGTACAGTAACGCTACAATGTGACCGTCAGCAGGCAGGTTACTGTAGGCTAGTGATGGAGCTTTGTTGTAACAACGGCTGCCAGCTGTTCCTCCTGGGGAGCATCTGATCTTTTTGGCAACAATGTATCAGCGCGGATACATTGTTGCCAAAAAAGACAAGAACAGATCTAACAGCCCACAATAACGCGTCGCATCGCCATGGCATTGTTAGCTATAATAAGCTTGTAGATCTGTGCCTTGGTGGGGCAAAGCGACACCTGCTTCGCGTAATTGGATTACGATACATTATTAGGCTTTATTGTGGCTGTATTTGAGCTCATTCTCCTACCTGACTGCGTTCAAGGAGAAGCAACGGGCACGTTTAATGGTGGCATTATGTCACGCGTCGCCCGTGGGAATGTCACCAGTCAGTGTGTCTATTTTCATCTCGGTCGCCAGGTCGATGTCATCGATGTAGCATTGAAATGAATGAATGAACCGCATAGATGAAATGCATTGTGTGTGTGTGTGTGTGTCTCTGCGATCTCTGCATAGCCTGGGCCATGCACATCATAGTGGTAGCATAGCATTGTACAGCAGCTGCTGAGGAGGCTTAATTGCATTGACTGTTGGGTAATTTAGGCCTATATTTGCAAAAACAATCACTATTGGCTACATGTTTTTATCCTGGAATGTAAAAACATTTAAATCCTGTTGGAACATGGATCCCTGCAATGTGACCTTCTCTGTTTGTTTCCTTCTTTCTTTCTCTGCGGGGCCTGCTTGCAATTCAAGGACTTACATATTAATCGGTGTGTGTGTGTGTGTGTGTGTGTGTGTGTGTGTGTTTGAGCTGAAGTCATACTTGGCATACATGCACATGTTCACACACACACACACACACACACACACACACACACACACACACACACACAGCCATGTTCATTTCAAGTAATTCAGGATTGCTTAAAATTGTAGCCTCTGTGGCAAGATGCTCCATCAGACCAACTGGTCAGATCTACAGCAGCTATTTACCAGATGGACATTCTACAATGTTCTTTGTTCTTTTTTTGGTTAGGTTATGTTTTCCTCAAGATGGGGTTCTTGAAACAGTCGGTTTTAGATTTAAAGGAGTAGTTCACCCCAAAAATTACTTATTTTCGATCAAATTACACACCCTCTTTATATTAGTCAATACTGAACAACAAAAGGACCTGAAACGTTACAGGGTTGATCACTGTGATCACCTATAACCATGTCTGTGGCAAGAGTGTAAAATGGACTCACAAGGGTCCATTTGGATGTATTTTTACAATGACTCAGAGTTCAATTAACACGGATGATTTCACTGTGTACCATTTTGCAATCAGTGCTGCGATAATAAGCTGCTTTATCTCCCATAATACCCGTTTCATTTGAAAGGCTTAATGTTGGGATCCTTGTTGAGATTTTGAAGAGTAAAAGATTATATTTAAACCTGCTGAACCCCTTCCCCGTCCCACTACAGTAGTACATCTTTAAGCTTAACAAAGGATGCTGTAGACTTGACTTCATTATGTATGACCCCCTGCAACCCCCAAGCCAGGTGTCCCACAAATGAAAGAGTGCATATACCATATAAATAAGGCTATAGTCCTTCCCACAGCTGGCCCAGGTTCAAATCCGGCCCACAGTACTTTTTTTTACTGCATGTTATCAATCCCTCTCTCTCCTGCCTTTCCTCTCTCTCTCTCTATTCACTGTCCGATCAAAAATAGCCTAAAGCAGCGATGCCAAAACATAATCTACATTCTTCTTTAGCCAAAGAGAGACATATTACAGTTGTCATATAATGTTACAGACAGATCTACAGTACTTCGTATAAGAGTGTCAATATTGAACTTGTCATAAACACACAATAGAAGTATTACCAAATGCATATTGTTTGTGCTGTCGGACAGAAACCACCTCCATATTTATTTTTTGGCTTTTTCTGCCTTTATTTATTATACAGTAGTCTGACAGGAAATGGCGAGAGAGATGGGGAGTGACACGCAGCAAACTAAGGTCGTCGGGATCAGGATTCAAACCCACGACATGCTGTCAGGCTGCATCATTAGCCTAGGTGCCCGGACCGCTACGCCAGCCGTCCGGGCCCTATCTCCATATTTTAACTTGTGTTTTTTTTGTTTGTTTTTTAACGCCCTACTTGATCATACTCCAGCGTCACACAAAAGTAGCAGATATACAAGCTCGAGCACACGTTTTGAGCTTGTAGATCTTCTACTTTTGCTATGACATGACGTTTCCACCCGACAGAGACAATATGCTCAAATCACACTGACAAACTTTTCTTTGTGACATTCTTCTTTTTCTCAGAGGCAAATGACGCCAGCAGCGCCAGAGTCTCTCCTCCTGGTGACACGCCAGGCCCTCCGGTCAGACCACTCTGTCCCGTTGTAGCTTCCCTGTCTACCTTTGACAGATACATGCTGCTGGATGCTCCCCGCAGAGCCACGCCCACACCATGAGCGCCAACGGGCCTGCCCCCGCGGACCCAGAAGCCCCCCCTGCCCCTACCTCTGCCCCGCCCCCACCCCCTGTGGCCTCGCCCGCTCCTCCGGCCGCGCCCGCACCTGCAGCGACCTCCACCATCCCGGTAGGTGCGTTGGCACAGAAGAAGAGAGCGCAGTATGCCAAAAGCAAGAAGCAGGGCAGTAATGCCAACACCAGGCCAGCGAGGGCTCTGTTCTGCCTGAACCTCAACAACCCCATACGCAGGGCCTGCATCAGCCTGGTGGAATGGAAGTATCCTTTAACGCTGTCTGTCTGTCTGTGTATTGTGACTGAGTGTGTAAGGTTTGACTCAGTTACCTTGATACTTGATACCTTTGTAATAGCTTAGCTGTGCCCCGAATGTTATTGATTATGTCTCATTATGAAACGTACCGTGTTGTTGTCACATTATAGTCCTTGTAAAACAAACTAAAGTCGATACTCTGAAAAGGAGACTCAAAAACACGAGACAAAGATGAATTGAACTTACTTCTGTTGTTCACATCTTCTCTTATAAAGGTCCAATCTTATTATGATTTACTTCAGCTATGATGAGTCCACTTTATGTTTCACACCTTTCTCGACAATTCAACGCTTTTAGGACCATTGTGAATTACAATTTATGTTTCATAACAATAACACGTTAATTGGAGCATTATAATGCCAAAGCGAATTTGAAACCGAGAAACAAAAATCCATTTTGGTTTCACAAGATGTGATGAAGATGATGTTTCTTAACAGAGTTGTGAAGCGATACACTTGATCAAATTACTTGCTTTCAGATCATGTTTTACTATTGTTGGAACAGTAATGTCAATATGAAATGTTCAACTCAGCGCACTGGTAGCTGGCAACCAGTATGCTGGCTTTGCTAATGCACAGCAGTATGCTTTGCTAACACACGGCAATATGTTTTGCTAATGCTCAGCAATATACTTTGCTAATGTGTAGCAGTTTGCTCTGATGATGCAAAATGTATGCTTGATTAGCAAAGGTGTCACTTGCAGAAGCCAAGCTTGTAGATCTGTTATTTTTGGCGCGGAACAGCGGTACGCAACCAAGTATAAATCAGGCTTAATGCATACCCTGTGAACGTGTTAGAAATGTTCAGTCAGGTTTAAGTGAAAAAAGCTGTTTTTTTCCCACCAAAGACACGGTGAAAGTCACCCTGTCCTAAATCCCAAAATACTGGTGTGCAATGTTTATAGAGTGACTCCACGGTATAACACAGCTGCTGTGTGACACTGCTTGGGTTTATTGCCTGAGCAGATGCTGTCATCAGGATAACCATCAGATTTTATTTATGAAAATGGCAAACATTAAATGACTACATTAAAGGAGTAGTTCACCCCAAAAAATACTTATTTTCAAAGAGTCTCCTTTGAGTCTCCTACCGGATACATTAGCATCTTTCCGCCGGTAATCAAATTGTTGGCTCTGGAATGCGACAAAAACAAAAGAATCTCCACAAATTCAATGCTTCATGGGGTGTGTAATGGGCCATGAGCCACAACATATGTGTGCAAAAGTGAGCTGTGTCAGTTTAAGTGCTACTGTAACTATCAATGTCATTACAGTGTATAATTTTCCAGTGATTTTTCCTTAATTTCTTTTCTCAGGCCATTTGATATATTTATATTAATTGCTATTTTTGCCAACTGTATGGCCTTAGCTGTCTATATCCCCTTCCCTGAAGAAGATACCAACTCCACTAACCATGACCTGGTAGGTGTCCTTTCATTTTGTTAAAACACGTGTGAAATGTCAAATGTTATTGTCAGATGAGTGAAGGTATAATAGAATTTTGTCACCATCCCTTCATATATTATATTACACAGTGTTGCTCCCATTGTGTCTTTCTATCTAGCCTCACCTCATGAACAAGTAGCCTAGATTGGATTTGCTCTGCATTAAACAATTATATATATATATATATATTTATATATATATATATAAATTTTTCTTATTGATATTTCTCATGTTTTAGTTTATTGTAAATTTGGTCAATTGATATGGCATTTGGCATTGTGTTTTTAAATGGTGAGGTCTGAAAAATAGAGATGGCTTTGCATACATATTATGTTTTGCTTTGTCATGCATATTTGGGATTTGTTTTACTTATGCCTACATAGAAAAGAAAAACATTTCTACCCTCATTGGTGCTATATCATGTCACACTTTCCCCATAACAAAGTTTTATTCTGCTTTCTATTTTTAGTATTTACCGTCACTGCACCACTCTGTGCACCTTGTGCATTTATGTCTGCGTGATGATGAATTATGGGTGATGTAGTATTGTAAGCAATGTTCCACAGCTGAGAAGGAGTGCACTCTCCAACCGCCAGACGACACACTGATTTCGGTTCTTACACAAGCAGAATTGAGCGGTAGTGCTCAATGATTCATGAATAGCTCCTATGTCTGCGGAGTTCTGAGTACTCTTAGAATCTCTGTCTGACGGCTTCTAAGAGTATGTGAAAGATAGGTTAGCAACCACCCATGAAAGAATCTGTGGAGAGTGTACCTGCGTTTTGCAGTCCTGCTGTGCTGTGCCTAGTGTGCAAGATAAGCTTAAGCTTTGGCACGGTGAGACTTTCTCTGGTCTACTTTTGAGAAGTGCGGTGTAATGCCTCCCAGTTTGACCTCCTGGAGGGTGACCTCAGGGTGTTTGCTTGCACAGTGGTGGTGCATTGGAGGAAAGTAGGTCATCTTGGAGAGTACAGTGTCTGAGACAGTATTGTCTGTGCTGTCAGCTTTAGTTTGAAGCTGAAGTTGGGACAAGTTTGTCTAACCACTCAGTTTCGGTCGCAACAGCCGTAGATCTAACTCAGTGAAAAGTGGAGGAAAGTACTCATGCATTGGTGCGGTACATTATGCAAAACTCAAATATATAATCCTAATTAAATGTTGCTATTGTGATGTATTTATACAGCATGCAACATCTTTTATTTGGAAGTTTAGAGGATTATAGACCACACCAAGCATGTACAATGTAAATGTAAACTGAACTAATCCCTCAATGGATTTGTTATATATGTTAGTTAACTGAGAGTATTCTGGGTGGGGATTCTTGATCTTAAGTATTGTAGTCTCTGATCCCACTCCCTAATGTATAGTTCTGTATATATAGTACAAATGAACCATGTGCGTGTTATGTTGTCTGTGCACACCTTGCATCTTATCCACCTCTCCCTAGTTCAGAAGGGATTCATGTGATATGATCAGTTCATATGTTCAAAGAGAGTTCAGAGCAAACCTGGGGCAGTCTGACTGCGGAGTTTCTTGTAACGATGATCCAAATGTATCCAAATTGTTCTAACTGGCTACACTTCTAATTCACACAACGTCACCATAACTCAAAATCACAACTCTTCCCTGCTTAGAAGTAATATGCAAATATGCAATTTCTTTCTCATGTCTGCTAGCCATGTTACTCTTCCTCTATTATTTCTCACTCTGCTCTTTTACTTTTACTTTATTCGTTTATTTGGACGGGACAGCGTATCTTGATGAACAATACATACATGATGTAATGTAAATAAACCGTGGTGGTTTTCTACTGGGGGGGAGGCAAAATGGCAAAAAAAAGATCTTTGTAAACCATGTTGCAGCCAGCTGCATGTGTTGCCCAATCACACGAAGCAAGAAAACAGGATGCCACATATGCTCGCATGCTAAATAAATGCAATGCTACATTGTATTGGATAATGATAATAATAATAAACTTTATTTGTATAGCACCTTTCATGGAATGAAATGCAGCTCAAAGTGCTTTACAGAGCAAGAATAAAGCACAAGTGCTTTACAGAAAAAGTACAAATAATTTAACAATTACAAAGCAAAAAAAGAAAAGCAAAAGCAAAAGCATAAAACAACATGAAAGGTCATGCTCTTATTAAATCAGACATGAGATTCAGATTATGTGTGATATATTTGGCTCATTACCTGTAAGTATCTACACCTGGAAAATATAACCTAATACGCTACAGCAACTTGAAATGTAAACAATGCACTGCTCTATGTTTAGAGGAAGCATTGGCTTGCCTTGTATTACTGGTGTTTGCTGATTATTGCCAGTCAGCTTTCTGTGGCTTGGGACTTGGCTTTGATACTGCAGTGATAAAATAAGAACAATACAATGTCTCTCTTTTCGGCAGAGGTTGAACAATAGATCTATGTGCTACAGTATGTAGGGCAGGTGTGCGAGTGTGCCTTCAATTGTTATACAGCACCCACCCACCCCACACACACACACACACACACACACACACACACACACACACACACACACACACACACACACATGCGCACACACACACACTCACACACACACACACACACACACACGCACACACGCACACACGCGCACACGCGCACACACGCACCCACACACACACACACACACACACACACACACACACACACACACACACACACACACACACACACACACACACACACACACACACACACACACACACACACACACACACACAGACACAAACACTGTAGTCACGGGAGGAGAGCAGGAGAAGAAAAATGCTGAGTTGGTTTGACATAGCAGCGAGCAAGCAAGGGCTGTGGAGTACAGTGCCATCGCACACTGCTCTCTTGTGCTCTGCAGGCACATAACACTGTAAAATCCTAAGTGTTGATTTTACTCTGAGAGTGTACGAATGTAACCAAATGGACCTATAAGAACCAGCGCGTATCGCAAGCATCTTACCACACTGATACACTGAAATGGGCTTACATGTCCCACATGCAGAAGCACAGAAGAAGAAAAGAAAAAAAGGAAGTAGACAAAATGTAGACACACATGCATGGGTAGAGTTATGGATGTTTTTTGAAGAATGGAGTTGTATGTATCATACCACGAGATGTAAATGGTACATGGAAGAGAGAGAGTGATATTACAAATACAACTTCGCTGAATGCTGTCTGGAGACGTTTTGTTCAATATTTGATACCTGGGAGGTTTAGAATGCAGAATGCTTTCCTTCTACTTTGCTCTTTGCTACACTGCCTGCAGTTAGCAGCAGAGATGCTGAGGTGCTGTGAGTTAGACCAATGCAGTGCTGCAATGTCAGGGGCCTTTCTACAGTGCCGACCTGCTAGTCTTGTTGGTGAGGCTTGGTTAAATGCTGCAGCTCATCACAAATAGAAAGAAATGTCCCCCTAAGGCAGAACAAAGTGCAAAGGTTGGGGGTCTACTACAGTACAGCCAGGATGCACAGCGATGCGCATGTACACAAATGCACAAATGCATGCACGAAAATGAGAGAAATAGCCGAACAAGCCTTCAGCTATTCCAGCAGTGATTCCTCATTTCCTACATTACATTTTAGATGTAATGTAAGATAAGATAAGATATGATAAGACCTTTATTGAGCCCACGAGGGAAATTCAGTCGCTAAAGACAACACGCCTCCCCTCTGGCTTTTATGTGTTATGCTTTTGCCATAGTTTCTTTACTGTACTGCTGTACTGTTTCTCTTTGATGAGAAGAAGTTCCTCGCACATCTGAGCGTCATCTGCATCCCTCTTGTCTGTGGGACAGACAGACAGACATGCCTTGCTTTAAGGTCATTTGTGTCTTATGTATCTGAGACTCAGCACTCCAGGCAGCTCCTGCTGCTGAAGGTAGCTGAGCGAAAGCGCCCTGAAACAATGACCTTTTCACGGTGAATATGATTCATGCGTTTCATCCTTTTGTAAGGCAACATGCAGAGCGTGGCGTCTGGTATCATGGAGTGTTATTGCATAAGCCCGGGACCTGCAGAGCTACAGTATTTATTTGACCGCGGACAAAAGGACACTGGCATGTAAACACCAAAATCATAGAGAGAGGACACTTTTGTCTGATACCTGGTTCCAGTTTGCTCCCGCTGTCTTTGGTAGACAATCGCATGTTTTTATCTTGTCACTTTAGCATATGTATTTATTGTCATACACTTATGTAAGTGTTTCAACTTTTCAATATTAAATTAACACTCTGTAGCACTGTGTAGCCCTCTAGTCTAATGCAGTGGTTTTCAACCCTTTTCATGTCAAGGTCCATTATTTATTCTGCATTTGAGCCCATGGACCACCATTTGAAGAGACTCTCAGACCCAAAACTTTGAATATTTTGTTATCGTTGGATACGATTTTGTCCACAATTCCATGCTGTATTGATGTTGGTACCAATAGGAGAGATAACAGGCAAAACGTCGATCAAAATAACAATTCTTTAATTAAGTAATGCCTATGTTTAACTTTAATTTAACTCTTGAGAGAATAAAATGTTTAAAAATGTTACACTCTCAAGAGTTAATGATCTATAAGGGTCCATTTGGTTACCAACTCTCCATCATTTAGCTGGGGACCACCTGGAACCTCCTCAAGGACCACTGGTGGTCCCCGGACCACTGGTTGAAGACCCCTGCTCTAATGCCATGGCCATGTGCCTTGTTGTGGCTTAACACATGTTCATGGTGCATACACATCGACCTTGTTCTTTGTATAATTCACTCTCTGGATGAGAGCAGTTAAATGCTTAAAGGAGATTGGCTGTGCGGTGTGTGTGTGTGTGTGTGTGTGTGTGTGTGTGTGTGTGTGTGTGTGTGTGTGTGTGTGTGTGTGTGTGTGTGTGTGTGTGTGTGTGTGTGTGTGTGTGTGTGTGTGTGTGTGTGTGTGTGTGTGTGTGTGTGTGTGTGTGTGTGTGTGTGGGATGTAGTGTGTTAATGAGCATGTGTGCGGTTGGTGTGTGTGTGTTGGATGTAATGTATTATGGAGCATTCGTGCGGTTGGGGATGTATCGGATTAATTGGAGGCCATATTTTATACTTTGAATAGCGAAAATAGCAAATCTACTTGCTCAAATCTACACATATCGAAACCGAAATTTAGAACCTCTGATCTGAACAGATTTGCTCATGTAGGTTAATCAATTAATCGATCAGCAGAGTTTTTGTGATAATTATAAAAAATATATAACATGTCTTATATATCAACGAATCAACACGAAAAGAATTCAAATGGACTTTTTATAATCCACTAAATCGTATGTCTGGATAACCACTTAAGGCCTGTATTATTCAGTACTTCGTTGTACATTGGTGGCATAATAATTCATAATAATTGTTTGTTAATCATTAATATTAATTGATAATCATTTGAAGTCATATCGCCCAGCCATAATTTGTAATTATTTTTTACAATATAATGATATGCCCAAACTAGGGACGCCAGGTTGAAAGTGGTTCACTACATGAACCCTTGACGTGTCCCTACTCTGGGCTTGTCATAATCGGCAAACATTCTGCAAAAACAGGCGAACATTTGGTGAAAATAACAGGGCCTCACACAGCAACGCGTCAGCTTGTAGACCTGCTATTTTCGGGGACGAGAGTTGGTGTAGAGGGGAATTACAGATCCCTGGAGGACCCCTGTCATCGAAATAAGTGGTTAAAGAGCATGTGTGTGGTGAGCAGTGTGTATGATGCGGTGTGTTAACAACGAGCTGTTGTGACACGTTTTGTGTTTGTAGATCTGCTATTTTTGGTGAAGAGATTTGATGTAGACGGGGAAAAAAGTAAGTCAAACCGCTTCACTATAGACTAGAGCGGCTAAGTGGTTAAAGAGCATGTGTCAGTTTTGGCTGAGCACTGTGGTGTAGCAGATGTGTGTGACAGAAGAACGGGATGGCTGTGGGTGGAGCTGTGGCTGACTGGCTGGCACACTGGGCACCCATGGAGAGATGGAGACAGAAGTGGGTGTTTACTCACTTAACGGAACTGCTCATTTATGGCTCACACAGTGGCACTGCCTCTGCCTGCTTGGTAACACATGTGTGTGTGTGTGTGTGTGTGTGTGTGTGTGTGTGTGTGTGTGTGTGTGTGTGTGTGTGTGTGTGCGTGTGCGCGCGTGTGTGTGTGTGTGTGTGTGTGTATGTATGTGTGTGCACGTGCGTGTAAGGAAGAGGTACACTCTAAAATCCTGGGTGATAATTCTACAATAGGTCCATTTGGGTCCACTTGTACACTCTCACAGTTAAATTAACAGGATTTTACTGATTAAGAGAGAGGGAGGGGGAGGGGGAGAGAAAAAGAGGGAGGGGGAGGGGAAGAGAGAGAGAGAGATGGAGAGGGATGTGGGCTGCAAAATGTATTCACACTATATAATAGACATTTTGCACTTTGCATTTTGCAGGACAGCTCGTCTAAAGGGACAGCAAGTGTCAAAATCGAAGCACATTTTTCACATACTCCTTTCCAGACTTAATACATACTTAATATTCAATTTTCTTAGTAATTATTCCATAGATTATTTTTAGATTACGGTAATTGAACAATCGAAAAGCGTGTTTTTTATATAATTTATTATTAATGAATTGATGCTAAACAATTATACTAAATCGCTAAGTCTGATTAACCACGCTCTAATTAATACTTAATCGTACAACAGTGTTGCACAAAAATACTGATTTGGAAAGAAAAGAAGCGGAATTTCTAAATTTCACCCTCAACATCGAATATTTTGTTTAAAATCGATTTGTGATTAGTTCGATTACATATTGCATCCCTACGCTGCACATCCTGAAAGTCCACTTCAAGCGTCCTGTGCTTCCTCATGTGGTGATCTGGCACAGAGGCATTAAGAAGCAATACAGCTGCTTCAGGCAGTGACTCACCGTGGTTTGAACCATACACCATACCATACAATACATACTGTATTGCGCACACATATATAATTAGGGAGATGAAGGGTGGCATTGAGGTCACCATTGTGTTAAGTGCTTAACACATCACAACAAAACAGATTGAGATTAGGAGGTATAAGCTGCTGTATACCAGGTATACAGCAGCTTCAGTAATTGCACGCAGTGTTACAAAACAGATTGAGATCAGGATGTATATTGCTTCGGGAATTCGCGTAATTGCATGGCGAGGTAACGCCAGAAGTTACCCCAATGATGGTATATGATTATATGCTACAATGATCATACGCCTCATACAAGATTCCAGCTGTTATTGTTACAGAAAATAAGCCTTTTTCAAGCATAAGAGTGCCTTATACCAGTGTTTATCAACCTTTTTTGTGCCAAGGCACACCTGGCATAGCCAAAAGATCCCAGGGCACACCTAGATATACAGTATATATATATATATATAATTATATATATATATATACGGTATATCTATATATACACACACTAGGGGTGTGCCGATACACTAATTTCACGAAACGATACGATACGATATTGGGCACACAACTTCGATACGATTTCGATACGATACGCACTTTTTTATCATGAAAATATATCGGGGAGAAAAAAAGCAAATGCAAACAAATATTTCTGTTTTTGCATTATTCAGACATGCAAACTTGTAGCTTTTCAGCTTCCACTAGCCGTTTTGAATCCAAATAGGGCAATAGTGTGACACCTGACTCGAAAAAAAACAGCATGTTGTCACCCTTTTCACCTCGGGGCAGTTTGCATGCCTGATTATTATTATTGTTTAGGAAAAAAAATAAAAAATAAAAATAAAAATGATATTTTTTCAAAACTTCTTCAAACGGCGCGGCACACCTCAGCAGTAGCCCCGGCCCAAAATTGGGACGTTTGCCAGGGTTGATAAACACTGCCTTATACCATAATACATTTTTTTTGTACTTTTGCTACTTCCAAAACAAAATTAACGTTAAAGACATGATGATGGTGCAGATGGAAGAGTAATTAATTGATTTATAGAAATATGACGAGATAACCATTTAGAACGAGGCACGAAATGTAATTACCCTGATGGAAGTGTATTTGTGTGTGTGTGTGTGTGTGTGTGTGTGTGTGTGTGTGTGTGTGTGTGTGTGTGTGTGTGTGTGTGTGTGTGTGTGTGTGTGTGTGTGTGTGTGTGTGTGTGTGTGTGTGTGTGTGTGTGTGTGTGTGTGTGTGTGTGTGTGTGTGTGTGTGCGTACGTGCACGTATGTATGTGTGTGCATGCGTGCGCCGTGCGGTCATGTGTGTGTGTGTCACCCCATGAGTAGCGCTTCACCCCCCCTGTACCAATACCTCGCTTACCTTGACACATCAAGTCGCTCTGGATAAGCGTCTGCTAAAATGCCTTAATTGTACATTGATGTGTGTGCCTACCTAGTCCGCGCCCAGTGAGAGCTCTGGTGGTCCAAGCAGATCAAAGCTCACATACAGACAATAAATAGGCTATGTAGTTGCTCAATCTTGATTAATTTCCCACCTAAAACTGCTAGTTTAAAACATTGTTATCAATATTCGCTACTTCCGTTCATGCGCTTGACGATTCTAAATCTGCATTTAACTTTTTTTCGAATCAGATCAGATTACGTTTTTGAACTGTCACAATGAGTCATTTACTCAAATGGACCCATTTGGACCCATTTTCATACTGAGTTAAATCAATAGAAATGACTTTCCGGTGTGTACAGAAGGCATGCAGCAAATAGTTCAATGCATTTGTGCTGTCTAAGACACAGACAGAGAGTCAGAGTGGAAGAGCAGCAGAGCAGCATGTGTTTGTGTTCAGTGTCCTAGAAAGTAAACGTGTAAACATGTTTACCTGAAATTAAACTGCATGGTGGTCCTTAAATTATGCAAGCTCGTTTAATTTGTTGTTCAGGATACAGAATGTTTTGCCCAACAATGTCAGCGTGCCACCGGTCCTAACACATTTAACACATTTTAAATGTTACATTTGTACATTCACATTTAGTTCCTTTAAGTATCAATCATTACTTTGAGAACCACTGTTGTAGTATACTTCCCTCAAAACACCTACTGATAACTGATGTTCCTCCATTCAGAACATAGAACTGCATGTCTTAAGGGCAGTGCTGTATAATAATGTATTAATTCCACAGTTAGTTTTGACCCTCACACTGAGACTGGCTGAGGGGCTTTCTATATCCCATTAACAGCACTCCACCTTGTTTACCTTACCTGTAACCTAGCAACAGCCACCGTCCGCTGTAGTAACATGGTAGTTATCATCGGCCTTCGGCCTTGTGCTTATGGCCTCAGCACACACATTCCAACATGGTATGCTATAGTACTCCCTTTTTTGAATAGTAAACCAACAACAGATCAGTGTATTCTTTTAAACATTTTCATGGTAGTGTTTATAACGTTTTACCATAGCCGCGGGTAGATGTTTTCGGGTACGGGTGCTGTATGCGCGCACATGTGCACGTTGCGGTTATATTCCGTTTTTTTTTACCTTTTTTGGGGGGTTTTGTTACTTTAATTCGGTTGCTTCGGTTCCAGAACACATATTGCACTAAACCCCCCCCCAAATAACGACCAACATCAAACAAAAATGTTTTTAATAATTTTTATTTATTTATTATTATTATTATTTTTTTTCATACATTATTTTCAGGGGGTGCTGCAGCACCCCCAGCACCCCTACTTCCCGCGGTACTGCGTTTTACCGAAGATACTAGTGGGCGTCAATGGCTTAAGAGGTACAAGAGAGCGACCGTTTGTCTTCATGTCAAGGTGTCCTTGAGCAAGACCTATCTGCTCCTGATGAGCATTGTGGTGCCTTGAATGGTTGCCTCCACCGTCGGTGTGTGAAGATCCTTCTATAAATTCACGAAATCTCTGTGTGTCTGTCCTTGGCGCATCTCGAGAACCGCCCGACTGATCCACTTCAAACTCTCTTTCACACACACACACACACACACACACACACACACACACACACACACACACACACACACACACACACACACACACACACACACACACACACACACACACACACACACAAACACACATATGCAGTGATCTGGAGAGGAATTTCACTGGAAGTGTTTTGTAAGAGTGTGTCTATACTCTATAGGATGAGACACATTAGCTGGTTTCTTGTGCGTTATATGAAAAGTGCATTCTGGGAGAAATGAGACCTGTATTGGAATTGTTGGAATGGTCATTGGTTTGCCGCTGGATGGTAGTGTTTTGTTACCCAAAATGATCATGCTGTGATCAGTGTGATCAGTGAGTGTTAACGTGTTCATGTTAGATGTAGTAATTAATTAACCATGCTGTGATTGGCTTGATGCAGTAAAATACGCAAAGCGTCGGACAGGCTTCCTTAAAACAGGCCTTTTAGTTTTATATATTTTATATAGTGTATATTTGATCAAAGGAAACAATGCACAGCAAAATCTTTAGCGTTAATTTAAAGGAGTAAATCACCCAAAAAAAAAATTCTATCAATTACACACCCCATGAAGCCTTGAATTCATGGAGATTCTTTTGTTTGACGCATTCCTGAGCCAATCATTTGATGACCGGGTGTATTTCCGGTAGGAGACTCAAAAGCATCTTCACGCCGGATTATTATTGGCTTAGGAATGCGACAAAAACAAAAAAATATCCATGAATTCAATGCTTCATGGGGTGTGTAATTGATAGTAAATACGATTTTTTTTTGGTTGACCTACTCCTTTAACCCCCAAGAGTGTACAAATTGAACCAAATTCGTACACTCTTGGGGGTTAAATTAACGCTGATGATTTGACAGTGTAGGCGGTGGAGAAGCATTAAATGCTGGCTTTCCCTGTAACCCCCTGGCTTGCCGGCGATGCAATGACTGATCTCTACAGACAGGAGAGGAGAAGAGAGTTGACTAGAGAGGAAGAGAGCATGGGGGAGGGGAGAGAACACCAGAGCGAGGTGGCGGGAAGTCCTATAGAAAATGCCATCACAAAGTCACTTTGACAGTCAGGAGATGTTGTCACACTGCTGATAATGGGTTCAGACATTATATAGGTGGATATAGGTTATCCTGCATGTTGGTTCAGTGACACTATACATACCGGTAGGCCGGTTGTGTACATATACAAAATGGACCCGTGCTACATTGTGTCTGGGTAGCTCAGTCAGTAGAGCGCCTTTGAATCACAAGGTGTTCGCTACTGGGCACTGAACCGAAGGTTATTATAGTTAACTAACGAAATAATGAAAACTAGCATTTAAAAACCTTTTCATTAACTGAAATAATTAAACACGATAATTAAAACAAACAAACGATAACTAACTGAAACTGCATTGTGTGTTTACAGAACTAACTGAAATTACAGTCAAAATGCCCTTCATTTTAGTTTTTGTAAGTTTATTTGTATAAGCATTTTGGGTTGATGTGAAATTTTGATGCAACGTTTTATTTGTATTTTTATTACACAATACTTATTCTGACCCTTTTGAATCCTGCACCTGACAAATAAAGTATGAAAAAAATGATATATATAATACAAAAAATTATAAAAAAGAACTAAAACTATTAAAAAAGAACTAAAACTAAGCAGTTTAAAAATAAATAAAAACGAATACAAACTAGCAAATCTGGTCTAAAAACGAATTAAAACCAACTAAATTAGAAAATAAATTGTCAAAACGAACCTATAACCTTGGTTCAAACTGGGCGCTGCCCCACAGCGTGTGAGTAGCACAGCTTGGGTGAGTAAGATGTGCGGTAAGTACTGGGAGCTGATGGTACATGTGTGGCGCTCCACCTCAGCAATCCATCTTATCTCCCTGGTCTAGTTCCTTGTCAGGGGGATATAGACCTCATTGCTCAGCTGATTCTGACAATAAGCCACTTTTACTTATTTTTTGAAGTCAGAGTTAAATGAACACTGAGGATTTCACTGCATACTCTATTATGCTGTTCTTTTTTTTCCTGGAAGTAGTACAGTGGTCATACATTGATGTCATGCATCATGCATGATATCACTTTATGATTTAAATGACTTTGGCCTGCTGCCCACATGCTCAGCTCTGTGCATTTTCATACAAGCACATGTATTAACACTGAGAGCCCAGGTGGTCATGACATTTAATGAAGAAAAACCCATCCCTCCCACGGTAGGATAGTCCATATTCTATATCTATGAGAAAGTAGTAATAATAATAATAATAATAATAATAATAATAATAATAATACATACAATTTATACAGCGCTTTTTTAAATACTCAAAGTCGCTTTACAGAAACAGAAACAAAACACAACACAATAAAAACACTTTTATTAGGAAAAGAATAGTGGAAAGGGTTAAAAACGAAGAACACAAACGTGTTAGAAATTAAAGAATAGAATAGGGGGATTTAAATTAGATAGGGAATGATGGTGGGGGGGGGGGGGGGCAGCTGGGACTGAGTTCCATAAGGAGGGGAGCGGCAACCGAGAAAGCCCTGTCACCCCAGGTTTGTTTCTTTGTCATGGGTGGGGACATCCAGGAGGTTGGCATCACCCACCTGAGGAGAGCGGGAGGGCCGGGGCATGGTGGTATAGGAGGTCAGAGAGGTAGGGGGGAGCTTGGTTGTTAAGGGCCTTTGTAGGTAGTGATCAGTGTCTCGAAATCTATTCTTTGTTTGACTGGGAGCCAGTGCAGGTTCATGGAGGGAGGACTGGTGTGATGTGGTCCCTGGATCGGGTTCTGGTGAGCAGGCGGCCAGAGGAGTTTTGTACATACTGCAGTTTCTTCAGAACCTTGGTGGTGACTTGCATGTAAACGATTCACTCAACTCACGATACGATTCGAATCACGATACTAGGTTCACGATTGTAGGAGCAAGTAAGGGTTAAAACAGCGCAGATGCTTCCCCGGCTGTAATGGTAGAAACGGTAAAGACAGAGAAACATCTGGATATTCTGTTAGGGAGGACCACAGATGTGTGACAAATTGAGGAGAAGGAAGAGAGCCAGCCAGCGAACAGATACATCTGGGGTAAGAGTCACCATTAGGAGACATGGAGAGTGTGTACGAAGGTGAATCTCATGTCAGAGTAACTTGGCCAGAAATATCAGATAAACATGTTTGTGTGCTTTCTGTGTTCCACTGAGAGTTAGGAAAAGAACAAATGTTGTAATAATGACGCATGACCCCTCAGAGAAGTGGGGAGACAGGGAGGTGCCCCGAGTCAGGAAGGAGGGGGACATAGATTCTGGGGGGCCCTGAAACGATATGTAAGGGCCACAGAGAGGAGAGAGATTTCGGACCACATAATAGCTGCTTATGCTTGCTGCTTATCTTCTGATGCTGTGAACCTTTCTATAATAAACCATTGTATGATGTAACTTTCACGACTGGACGTACGTTCTTATACCAACACACCTGAAGTGATGATAATGGAGGACCTCGAATTACCTACACGATACAATTTTTCACGATGTTTTAAACAAAATTATTTTCCAGATAGATAGATGAAAAATATATTTTCTAAATGATTTCTCTTACACAAATCCAGTATTTTCTGCTCTTTAATTGTTTTTTTTTTTACAATACTGTGTTTTCTCTTATCCTATTTTCAATACAGTAGCAAATTACTGAAAACTCTTTTATCAATTCTCTTGCAAAGATCCTGTATTTTCTTAATTTCTTAAGCTATTTTTTGCATCGCGATACCTTTTTTATTAAATCGATTTAAATTGTCACCAGTTTGAATCGATTTTAAAATCGATTTACGATAAATCGTTACATGCCTAGTGGTGACACCGTATAGTAGGCTATTGCAGTAGTCGAGTCTGGATGTGATGAAGGCATGAATGAGTGTCTCAGCAGCAGTGTGTGATACAGGTTGGGATGAAGGCGGGCAATGTTGCAAAGGTGGAAATTGGTAGTTTTGGTGATCTGGTTGACATGGGACTGGAAGGAGAGGGTGGGGTCCAGGATGACACAGAGGTTGCGGACTTGGGTGGAAGCGGTGACAACAGAGCGGTGACAACGGAGCCATCAATGTTGAGGGAGAAGTGATGAGTGGAGCGGGTGAGGGAGTCTGGGCCAATGATTAGGAAGTATGTACAAGGTATACAAGGACCAATATCCATATCTGATGTATTTTCATAATGAATGCCCTACATTGTCGATTTTAGTTGCTATTTTTGGAAAGATTTTGAAAGTGAAAGTAGTTACGACTGTCTGTGGTGGGTTTTATTTTCTATTGAACCAACGAAAACTATTAACAAAAGCCTGTTACTAAATAATAACTATATTGGATTGTTTGGAACACATTTCCAGTTCCTGAAAAGTAATGGTTTTGGACATACAATGTTTCCACCCGTCAGCGACAATGTATTAATCATAAAGAGAAGTCACTTAAATTAACTATTAAAACCAACAACTACAATTGTGTTACATTCTTCTGTCAGAATTACACAGGTATGAACAGCTCTCCCCAAGCTAGTTGTTTTATTTACTGAGCATCCAGGTTTGAACTTTGACCTCCAAACTAATTGGTTCATATCACAGTAGTGCTATCAGCCTGGAGCCAGGAAATGGACCGGATCACAACCAAAAGAAAATCCTTCCTGGATACTATTAGAGTCACCTTTTCCAATCTTTTCCAGTTTTCCAATTCTCTGCAGAGCTGTGTGACATGACATATCAGGGTGGGGTTTCTGGCTATGTGATAGGGTAGGCTGCAGGGTCACAAACATGTTGTAAAAGCTGAAATTGATTGGTAATTGCTGGTATGTAATATTGGCGGATAATGTTTCTTCAAGAGAGCAATTTCAGTTCATCTTGCCTCATTCATACAAAGATAGCAATCTGTGTGAGTCTATGAGATGAAGATATAACACTGTGACAGGCTACAGATACATATTCTATTTCTTGCTGTGTGTGTGTGTGTGTGTGTGTGTGTGTGTGTGTGTGTGTGTGTGTGTGTGTGTGTGTGTGTGTGTGTGTGTGTGTGTGTGTGTGTGTGTGTGTGTGTGTGTGTGTGTGTGTGTGTGTGTGTGTGTGTGTGTGTGTGTGTGTGTGTGTGTGTGTGTGTGTGTGTGTTCATGTATGCGCATGTGATTATCAGATGGCTTCCATGAAAGAAACTGTAAGGATGGTAGACCTGATGACTTACATCCTGTCTTGGCATGCATGGCAGT
>NC_137612.1:12085959-12103459 GCF_963280865.1 Gymnoscopelus braueri | reverse complement strand
TATATTATAACAGGGCTTAAGTTGTTAATCATACTAATCAATTCAGACGAAGATAAAAAATCTATTAGATAAAAATAAATAAATAAATAATAATAATGAAAAATAAAGATGCAACTAGATTATTCGATTAATCAGAAAGGTTATCGATAGAATAACCGCTATAGAATAACCAATTATATCACACTTTATTCATTTAATTATATCATTAACCACATCCAATACACTGTATCAAAATAACAATACATCAGTAACAATGCTAGCTTATATCAAAACCCTCATATCAGAGAAGAAGAGCTAGATATATCAATACATATTTATGACATTATATTCATAATCACATCCAAAAATCTGCATCAACATCAATACATACTGTACCTTGTACTGGCTTCACAAAAAAATCAAGTCAGGCTTAGTTCCTTGTTAAGTCCTATAGGACTCCACTGTGTTGAGTTCGGTGATCCAGAATGCTTCTTCACATAACAATCTCTCCATATCTAGTAGGGGAAGGTGTCATTTTTTTCAACCCGCCAGAATTTGAGAGACACATGAGAACCATTATTACATTGAACAATAGTGACACGCAATCGCAGAATCCCATATTCTTCATATTCTTCCCATATTCTGCCAGACCAAACATGGATTTACTATTGATGAAAGACTTAATAATTTATTGTTTTCCCATTTGAGGATAAGAAGAAAAATGTTTTAATGTCACTTGAATTCGAGAGCAGTGAACACAATTACCACGTCTCTAGAACCCTGGGGGGGGGGGGGTTCTTTTAACAAGTGGGTCAATGGGGGTGGTGGATCTGTGTGTGTTCATGGACCACGTCATGAGTTCTTATTCCAGTTTTAGGATTAGGATTTGTACTGTGATGTCTCTTTGACAGTTGCAATGTACAGTATTTCTAGACGCAGGCAGACCGTGTTTAAGTTAAAATTGGTTAAGCCTTTTCTACACAGAATAATCCTCAGTGTTAATTTTACTCTGAGGGTGTACAAAGGGACTCGTAAGGATCCATTTGGTTAGATTTGTACACTTGCAGATAGGCCTGTCACAATTATTACATAATCGCCTGATAACAATTATTTGAGATAATCACAATTATCTTTTGCATAATCGTTTCCATGTCGAACATTTTCTTACGTTTTGTTTGAAAATGTCACTGTTAGGCGGGTTTCTGAACTGTCCACAGCCCTCTGAGACGCAGGCTGAGTAAACAAAAATGTTACCCTATTAAAATGATCATTCACTAGTAAAGACCACACCATCAAACAGAGGAACGATTGAGTTGTATTTATTGAAAATTGATTGGATGGGAAGGGGACAGGGGAATGCATGATGTGTGTGGTGCCACTGTGTGTATGTGGTGCCACTGTGGAGAGAGGGTTATTGTGTGGTCCCGTTGTTGGGAATGATTACAGATATTGCATGCATTACATTGTTACATGGGGGTAGGGGGTCCCGTTGTTGGGACGTGATAGGGAGGAGGGTGTGGGGGGGTTGTAGGGGGTCCCGTTGTTGGGAGGAAAGGGGGTCCCGTTGTTGGGAGGAAAGGGGGTCCCGTTGTTGGGAGGAAAGGGGGTCCCGTTGTTGGGAGGAAAGGGGGTCCCGTTGTTGGGAGGAGAGGGGGTCCCGTTGTTGGGAGGAGAGGGGGTCCCGTTAGCGGGGGAAAGGGGGTCCCGTTGTTGGGAGGAGGGGGAAAGGGAGGAGGGGTGGAGGGCGGAGGGAGATGAGAACGAATGGACGGAGGCGGGTTGGTGCAGGGCGGCGGCGGCGGCGCCTAGGAGAGGGGATGAAGGGGAGGAGGGGAGGGATGGGTGGCAGGATGGGTGGCCTGAAGAAGGCGACGGGGAGGATGATGAAGGGGGAAGAGGGAGGATGGATGGGAGGATGGATGGGAGGATGGATGTAGGGGTTAGAGGGGAGGTAGGGAGGAGGGATGGAGAGGAGCGGGCGGGGGGCCGGGCCGTCTGAGGCACGGACCCTGGTTAGATTGGCTTTGGGGCCCGTGGCCCGTCTGCGACCTAGTCGCGCCGAGACCCCCCGCCTTTGAGACCTAGAGGAGACATGTGTGGGAGAGGAGGAACAGGTCAGTTTTCAGCAAGGTTAGTTTTGAGCATGTGGAGGAGAAGGGGAGGTGGCGGGATGCAAGAAACATTGAGCATGAATGGGAGCGGGCATGGCTTGGTATAAATACAACCCTTGATTAGTTTGGAAGGAGGAGATAAGGGAGGAGTTGTTATCAACGCCATCGCAAGCAGGTGAGCTTGGGAGGAGTTGATATCGGCCAGATTGGAGGCGATTACGAGGGGGAGGAGATAGTTATCCGGTGTGGTCTTCCCTCCTGAACTTACATTGTACCAACTGCATTTCACTAGTAAAGACCACACCATCAAACAGAGGAACGATTGAGTTGTATTTATTGAAAATTGATTGGATGGGAAGGGGACAGGGGAATGCATGATGTGTGTGGTGCCACTGTGTGTATGTGGTGCCACTGTGGAGAGAGGGTTATTGTGTGGTCCCGTTGTTGGGAATGATTACAGATATTGCATGCATTACATTGTTACATGGGGGTAGGGGGTCCCGTTGTTGGGACGTGATAGGGAGGAGGGTGTGGGGGGGTTGTAGGGGGTCCCGTTGTTGGGAGGAAAGGGGGTCCCGTTGTTGGGAGGAAAGGGGGTCCCGTTGTTGGGAGGAAAGGGGGTCCCGTTGTTGGGAGGAAAGGGGGTCCCGTTGTTGGGAGGAGAGGGGGTCCCGTTGTTGGGAGGAGAGGGGGTCCCGTTAGCGGGGGAAAGGGGGTCCCGTTGTTGGGAGGAGGGGGAAAGGGAGGAGGGGTGGAGGGCGGAGGGAGATGAGAACGAATGGACGGAGGCGGGTTGGTGCAGGGCGGCGGCGGCGGCGCCTAGGAGAGGGGATGAAGGGGAGGAGGGGAGGGATGGGTGGCAGGATGGGTGGCCTGAAGAAGGCGACGGGGAGGATGATGAAGGGGGAAGAGGGAGGATGGATGGGAGGATGGATGGGAGGATGGATGTAGGGGTTAGAGGGGAGGTAGGGAGGAGGGATGGAGAGGAGCGGGCGGGGGGCCGGGCCGTCTGAGGCACGGACCCTGGTTAGATTGGCTTTGGGGCCCGTGGCCCGTCTGCGACCTAGTCGCGCCGAGACCCCAAAGAATGGTGCATGTTTTAGCGGATGAGTGCGGTGTGGGCTAGGAGGAGGTCGTGGGAATTGGAGCGGATGTAAGTATGGTACGCCTGCGATGACCACCTACCCAGGATTTGAATTACGTGCTCGGGGACGCCTTTCCGGGAGGCTGTGGAGGCTGCGCCTATACGGAAGGAGTGACCTGAGAAGTGGTTTGCGGCGTAGCCGGCTTTGGTGAGAACGGAGCGGAGGTGGTGGTGAAACCAGGTGCGGGTGACTATGGAACCGGTTTCTGAGATGAACAGGGGGTCGGATGGTGAGGCGTTTTGGGACTGTCGGATGGCGAGGTGGCGGACGAGTGGCTCGTATGGGCTGAGGGGTGAGTCTAGTTTGAAAAGGTGAATGGGGGTGGACGTTCCGAACTGGTCGGTCTTACTGTGCTTGAGGGTGTAGATGAGGGTGGATGGGCTGAGGACAGATAAGTCGGACAGACAGGGGTGGCGAGCCGGGTCGAATCTAGTGTTGGCGGATGTGAATTCGGAGCAGCGGAGGAACCCGTAGAAAGCCAGGAGGAAAAGGGACTCTAGTGTGGAGTTGGTGAGTGGGTCTGAGTGACCGGAACGGAGGACGGCGACGCAGTCGGCGAGGACGTTGTCTGTGAGGGGTTGGCGGCTAGGAGGGTGGTGAGGCTCGTGGCGTTTGATGCCTTTGAGCAGCAGTGCGACGTGCGGGTGCGCGTGGAAGGGGTGAGCGGCGCCGGTGAGGAGTTTAACGATGAAATTTATGCCGGATAAGTAGACTCGGATGGTGGATGAGTGCATGGACCGGGAGTAGTGGCAGTGGCTGACGTAGGAGGTGAGTGTGGCCAGGTCTAGTGACGGGAAGTGCAGGGTGAAGGTGGCGTGGAACAGCTGGAAGTTTTTCCATGCGGTCCAGTAGGTGGACAGTGAGGATGGGGCGAGAGACTGGAGGATGGCTTGTTGTGAGTGGCGGATGAGGTGGCTGAGCGGGTGATTCAGGGGAAGGTCATTTGTGAATATGGAGGTGCCGGAGTGGGATGGGAGTCTGCTTCTGGTGCCAAGTGCCTGAACTTCTGTAAAAGAAAGCGAGAAAGTGAGTCAGCGATGCTATTGAGGTGACCGGGGATGTGGGCGGCGCGAATGATGAAATTATGGGTGACGGTGATCCAGGTGAGTCGACGGAGGAGTGCCATGATGGGGAGTGAGGAGGAGCGACCTTTGTTGATTATATTGACGGTGGCTTGATTGTCGGAATGAATGAGGACGGAGCGGCTGGTCCACTCCGATCCCCAAAGGGAAGCCGCTACCACGATGGGGTATAGCTCGAACAAGGCGGAGGAATGACCGGAGTCGCACTGGGGATCTAACATCTCCTCCGGCCATTCCTCCGCGAACCATCTGCCTTGGTAGTACCCCCCATAGCCTACGGAGGGGGCTGCGTCAGTGAATAGTTGGAGGTCCTCTGGTGAGGAGTGAAAGTCGTCATAAAAAAAACTAATTCCGTTCCAGTGGTGCAGGAGGTTGTGCCAGAGGCAAAGCTCCATTTTGCACTCGGGGGTGATGGTGACAATGTGGTGGAGGGCTGGAACGGAGGAGGCTAGTGAGAGGAGGTGAGAGATGAATGAACGGCCTTGGGGGATGATACGGGTGGCGAAATTAAGGTGACCTAAGAGTGAGAGGAGTTGCTGCTTGGTGCACGAGGGGGTGTCTGCGAAGTTGGCGATGATGAGGGTGATCCTGTGTAATTTTTCGAGGGGGAGTGAGGCTTGGAAGGTGATGGTGTCTAGGTGGATGCCGAGGAACTCGAGGCTGGTGGCGGGGCCCTCCGTTTTGTCCTCGGCAAGGGGGACGCCGAGCGCCGTGAAGGCCGTTCTGATGGCGAGCAGAGTGCGTGCGGGGGGAGATGATGGGAAGTCGACGGAGAGGAAGTCGTCTAGGAGGTGGACGAGAAAGGGGATTTTGTAGTTATTTAATAGGATCCAACAGAGCAGTTCTGATAAATTGTCGAAGAGCTTGGGGCTGCTCTTGCAACCAAATGTGAGCCTAACGGCGAAGTAGTACTTCCCCCTCCAGCAGACTCCGAACAGGTGCCAGGAGTCTGGGTGGAGAGGGAGCACTTTAAAAGCCGATGTTATATCGGCTTTGGCGAGCCAGGCCCCGCGGCCGGCTAGCCGGATGAGGGAGATGGCGTGGGCAACTGTGGAATACTGAAGTGAAAAATCTATGCTGGGGATGAGGCTGTTGATGCTGGGGACTGAGGAACCGTGGGGGGATGAGAGGTCTATGATTAGCCTTTTCTTACCGGAATACTTGCGGGTGGCTATGCCTACGGGGCTGATTCTGTAGGTGGGGAATGGGGGGGAAGTGAAGGGGCCTATCATGAAACCTTGGTTGGTTTCCTTTGTGATTAATGAGTCTACGGTGTCCGGGTCAGTTATGGCGGATTGGAGGTTATTACAGGTGTGGGATGTGTCTGGGAGTGTGATGAGGCCGGGGGAGAAACCGTAGTTGAGGCCGTCTATGAAGCACCGGACGAAGGTGGGATCTGGGTGGGAGGCTAGTTCCGAGGCTATGGAGGGGATGTTGATGGGGGTGGCGAGGTGCTCCGTCAGTCAGCTGACTGAGGGCTTGGTGGGATTGTGGGGGCAGGTGGGGCGGGAGTGTGCTCCACTGCAAAATGTGCACACGTGCAGCATCTTACAGGAGGACATATTGCATCCCTGGTCATTAAAATTATTACACACCATTTTGGAACCTACAAAAATGAGCTGACGGCCTCGACGGTCCCTTGTCTGGGAGGAGGCTGGGAAGGTGGTGGGACGGTCGGGTCTTGCCCTGGCTGGACGGATGACGGAGGACATGAGTGCCTGGGGTTGCGGGTTGTAGGTTGGTTGCGGGTTGTAGGTTGGCCGGGGGGGCGGTGCGGGGGTGGTGGAGTGGGAGCTGATGACCAGGGTGCAATCGGTGGTGGGGTGGGCGGGGCAGCCGCACAGGTTGCAGGCGATGGCGGTTCTGCCGGCGAAAAGCCGGCAGTACAGCTCGGTGTCCTGCGCTCCCCAGTATGTAACCATGTTCCACTGCTGGAGCCGAGCTGCCGCCATCGCCGCAAACTGCCGGTGATACTGGAAATAGGTGGTGCCCCCGAAGCGGACGGCCATGTCCATGATTATTTGGACGTAGTCGTCCAGCTCCTGCCTGCGGGTGGGAAATAAAGAACAAATAATATTACGAAAAAGTGAGAAGGCGAGGACAAATTCTGTGGGTGTGAGGACGCTGTGTAGTGGTGAGGAGTAAATGTCTCTGAGTGTTATTGATACCCCCCCGCAATCGACGGTCCTGGGTTGGTGGGCGGCAGCAGAGGGTTTTAGTAGGGAAGCTAAGTCAATGTCCATACCCTGGAGGATCTGATTTCGGAGGGAAGCGGAGACCGGAATGGGGTTGGCGGCGATGGCTGTGGGCGGCATGGTTGCCGGCGTGGCTGAGGAGAGAGAGAAATAGGTGGGCTGAGGCCCGTGAGGAGGAGGAAGGCCTTGGCGGAGAGGGAGGGGTGCCGGAGCCTGAGGTTGGAGGAAAGAGTAGGATTGGAGGGGGGGAGCCATTTGGCCGCTGACGGCAGGCTGGTAGCCTTGGCCAAATGTGGGGGGGAGGGAGGAGGGGGGAGCCATTTGGCCGCTGGCGGCAGGCTGGTAGCCTTGGCCAAATGTGGGGGGGAGGGAGGAGGAGAGAGCCATTTGGCCGCTGGCGGCAGGCTGGTAGCCTTGGCCAAATGTGGGGGGGAGGGAGGGGTGAGCCACTTGGGCGTGGGCTGCCAAGTTTAGCGCCTGGTTAGGCAGGGGTGAGACATGAGGGGGGAAAGACAGGAGGGAGGGGGGGGGGGGGGAGGGGTTGGGGGGGGTGGGAAGGGAGGTTAGACACAATGGGGGGTGGAGGAGGGTGTGAGGATACATTTGATAGGAGTGCAGCCTGCGAGCACAGGGAAGACAAAACATTTAAAATGTTTGACATGGGGGGGGAAGCAGGCACAGAGGGGTGAGACATGACAATGGGGTGAGACGCGGCAATGGGGTGAGACGCGGCGGTGAGGTGAGACACGGCAGTGAGGTGAGACACGTCAATGTGGGGGTTAGGCTGGGTGTGGTGGTGATGGTAGTCAGTGGTCTGGCTAATGGGTGCTGTGAAATGTTGTTGTTGGTGGTGGTGGTGGGGGTGGGGGGAGGGGGCTGGAGCCGGTCGTGCTGTTTTTTGTGTTGCTTTTTTAGCGGGGGCGGGGTGTGGTGACGCGACGCTCGAGCCTCCTGGTCCGACGTCATGCTGACGCGACGGACCAGGAGGGGAGGAGCTCACTAACACGGCGGATTGGAGTAATGAATACAAAGTGGCTTTAGGAGCGGCACGGGAAAATAGAACATTTTTATCTCGCAACGCCTTCTGGAGGCCAATTACGGTCCATTCTGATGGTGGGCGAATGGGTGGGGTGACTGACCTGGTGGGCGGTGGGGCTGAGGTGGTGGAGCGAGCTGGAGTGGCGGAGTGAGCTGCGGTGGTGGAGCGAGCGGCGCGGGAGTAAGGACCGGGACAACCGGGTGCATGGCGAGCGCGTTGTCGGCTCGTTCGGGTGGTGGAGGTGGGTGGTGGTGGGTGTGGGCGAAGCTCGACCGGGGTCCGGGAGAGAGACGAAGGAACGGGTGTTGTGGATGCCGATCGCAATCGTCTGCTGGATGTTTCGGGTGGAGATGTTGTCGGCGGGACGGGAGGATCAGCATTGGAGAAGTCCTCCTCGTCCGAGGCCATGAGCTGGAGATTGTCGTCTTCCATGCTGCTGGTTTTGCTGGTGGTGAGTACAGTAGTACGGCGGTATTTTCGCTTTTTCAAATAACGTTTTCGTCGTTTGTTTTGGTGCGTGTTCCTCTTGCAAGAAACATTGAGCATGAATGGGAGCGGGCATGGCTTGGTATAAATACAACCCTTGATTAGTTTGGAAGGAGGAGATAAGGGAGGAGTTGTTATCAACGCCATCGCAAGCAGGTGAGCTTGGGAGGAGTTGATATCGGCCAGATTGGAGGCGATTACGAGGGGGAGGAGATAGTTATCCGGTGTGGTCTTCCCTCCTGAACTTACATTGTACCAACTGCATTTAGTGAGGACCAATTATATGAAGATGGGTTGAAGATCGGTGAAGTGTAAAGAAGCAATACCACAATATAGTAAAAGGCCTGCATTCAAGATTTTACTTTAGTAAAAGTACAAAAGTATTGCCATAAATATATACTTAAAGTATCAAAAGTAAAAGTACTCAAATTTAAAAAGAAAATGTCACACTTAAAAACAAAATAGCTCACATTTGCTTGTAGATCGGCTATTTTCAAATAGCTTATGCATACAAACAGGGCTTAAGTAGTTAATATATGTTTTGTAATATAATAAGGAGTAGAAGTAAAAGTACTGAAAATTAAGTAAAGTAGAAATACCTCAACTGGATTAACAAGAGTACAGTACTTGAGTAAATGTACTTAGTTACTTTCCACACCAACAATCTATGACCCAGAAAAGACAGAGAGAATAAATCAGAGCTTTACCACCACTGGAGTGAGTCACCATGCATCTCACCATTCTTCCTCTCCTATACCACCCTCCCTCCTTCATTACACTCTACTCTCTTCTCCCTCACTGTCGTATCCTCACACTCTTCCTGTCTCGCTGTGGTTTTTTATATATATAATATATCACTACTAAGTCATTATTTCCATTCCATTCCATTTTGATCTCCCAAATTGTTATGCTTTCCACTTCTCACTCCCCCTTCATTATTGCACTTCCTACACAAACACGCACACCTAAAAACACACACGCCTAAAAACACACACACTCACAAATGCGTGTGTTTTTTGCCATTTTTAAAGACTGAAAAAGATTGAAAAATATGTTTTTCACACCTCTAGAGCATAACTGTGTTCATTATGCGGAGATATAATTATCAATAGTTGCCAAAAAAAAGAAAATCAATTACTTCCTGTCAAGCTAAAACGTAATGTGTGATTACATCAGCAAGTCCCTATGAATAATCATACATCATGATGGACGGTGCAATACCGATGCGCAATAATAAAAAAATCCCTCTGCCCCCCGGGCGTGATGCAAAACCTATAGATGGGTTTCCGCGCGACGTCATCACAGAGCAGAGTGCGCAATCTGCGCATGCGCGGGGGAGAACGAACCGGAAGCGCCATTCACTCTCTCGTTATTTTCGGGATTTAGATAGGCATAATGCTGCTATTATAGGCATAATAGGCATAATGCTGCTATTATATACAAACAGATCCAACTTTCGACAAATCATTTTTATTGAGTAAAGAAGATATTACAAACTGCATCATTTAATCTACTTTCATTAAACCTGGTGAAGACCATTTATTTTCTGAATGTACAATGGCCAGAGCTGCTGCGGGTAATAGCGCCCTCTACAGGCTCATCCCGCCACTGCGCGCGCATCATCCTCTCATGTTTACAAACAGGAAACCCATCTATACCACTTGTGAAAGGACGCGCTGTGATTGGCCAATACGCTTGCGCAAGGACGCGCTGTGATTGGCCAGTAGCCACTTTGAGTGGCAGTTGGGGGGCAAACGTTCTCGCCAAAACATGATTTACGATTCTGTCCCTATCGGTACATAACTCGGACGGCGCTGAGTCGGCCCAAGTGAACTTCGCAACATGTGGCTCAAGTTCGCTTGAGACGGGGTGCCTCCGTCGTGGTCAAAAACTATACAGGCTCGAGAAATAGCCCGCAGTTGTTGTAGGCAGAGGCTCTTCGGCGTTGGCCACAGAAGGGGGGCGTGGTTATAGCACAAGTTGTATAGGCTTCAGTATGTCGCGCCTCGTGGTATGTGAGTGAGTGCCGACGCAAGGAAGAGATCCCATAGCCTAAGGGGACAGGACGGTTTGCTGAGACTGTGATTGGCTGAGTCACAACCAGCCTCTGTTTTATGAGGAAACGCAATGAATTTAGCAAAAAAGCCATTTCAGCTGGACTTTTACCCTAACCTTTTAAAACACGAGTTATACTTGGTTGTGCACTGGTGTTGTTGCTGAACTACTGTACAAGCTCACAAACATCACGCTGCAACACATTGTGAGCTTGTAGATCAGCTATTTTTGGTGCACGTTATCTCCTTTTTTGATCAGTGGCTTCGTTCTCCTCTCTCACTTCCCTCTCCTCTAATACACACACAGTCCAGTGGGTAGCTAGGTCACATCTCTGGCTGCATGTATGCAGCATGCAGGGCTGATCTCCCATGCTCTCACATCTCTGACTGCATGTGTGCAGCATTCAGGGCTGATCTCCCATGCTCTCACATCTCTGACTGCATGTGTGCAGCATGCAGGGCTGATCTTCCATGCTCTCACATCTCTGGCTGCATGTATGCAGCATGCAGGGCTGATCTTCCATGCAGTCACATCTCTGGCTGCATGTATGCAGCATGCAGGGCTGAGCTTCCATGCGATCACATCTCTGACTGGCTGCATGTATCAGTGGTGAAAAAAGTACTCACATTTTTTATTAGTCCGGCATTCAAAATGTACTTGAGTAAAAGTACAAAATGTACTTGAGTAAAAGTACAAAAGTATTGGCATCCAAATGTACTTAAAGTACCAAAAGTAAAAGTACTCATTATGCAGAATGTCCCATTTCAAGTTTTCAAATAAAAATCTACAAGCTCACAATGTGCCGCATCGCGACGCATTGTGAGCTTGTAGATTGGCTTTTTTCAAATAGCCGAAATGTGTATGGGATTGAAGTGGTTACTGTATGTTTAGTAAAAGAACAATATTTGCCTCTGAGATCTAGTGGAGTAGAAGTAAAAGTACTGAAAATTGGAAAATACTCCAGTAAAGTAAAAAATACCTCAAAACTGTACTTAAGTGCAGAACTTGAGTAAATGTACTTAACTTTACACCACTGCCATTCAGTCGCTTTAAGCACAGCTTTGATGTGATGTGCTGAGATGATTTCACCTCCTGGCTAGGTGAGGAAAGTCTAACCGAGTGTAATGAAGGGTTCTCTTTTATGGTAAAGAGGTTCACTCCTGCGCTTTCACTGTGATTTCACAGTGTTACTATAGCTATAGCAGTAGCATTTATGTGCTTTATATCTGTTATAGAGTTAATCGTTCAGAGTGTGTTATAAAATACACATGCTTAGAGGAAAGGCAGGCTTCAGGACAATGTTAAATTTTTTACATGATGCTGTATGTAAAATTGGCTCTATAAGCTGTTATACAGTACAGGACCCTCCATGCTTGGCCACTCTTACTGGGACTGAAAATGTTAATTCTAAAGGTTATGATACATAGGCATTTTTCAAAGCAATGCAGATCAGCAATTTTGCTTTCCAGCAGGATTTGAATTGGCAAATTCAGCAAAATCAATATAGAGAACACAAGTGGGACAAAGCAACAGAAGTATAATGAAATACTGCTGATTACAATTCCTAGGAACATTGCCAGTTTACATTGCATCAAAAAGGTTAATCAGGTATGATGGCCTTAAATTTTAAATTAGCTTTGCTTAAAATCAAATCATTGCTTTTCATCTTAGCTCTTTGCCGCAAAATATGTTTTTTACATAATATGTTTAGCAAAATATTCCACAAGAAACAGCGAAAACTAATTGGTTGTACTTGGTGTGCTAATGAAACATGTTTTTATTTGACGTTTAAGGAACATATGTTAGTAGACTGACATCCTTTCTGTTCTCTCTTTTTATTTATTTTATTTATTTATCAGGGACAGTGCACATTAATCCACTTGTCCGTTTTCACATCCACGTAAATGAGCCAGAGTTAGCCAGAGTTAGCTAATTTTCATCTGTAGTCCCTGAGCAGGCTGTTAAAAATTGGTGGTATAGCTATCCATACAAAAACAGACATCAATACAATACAAGACAAGTAGACATAGTACAGGAGACAGAACAAATACACTAAAATATGAGAAAAGACACCAGTGACAAATGGAGTTGATAATTACCCATGATTACAAATTTGGTTTAGCTTTAAGCTATCTCTTAAGGTTGAATTTGAATGTCAAATAGTTGGTGGTCTCTCTTACTTCGGTACTATTCCAGTGATGGGAGGCTCTAACAGAGAAGACTGTTTCACCAAACACACTCCGTCTGAATGGTACATCGCAGTCCCCTCTGGTAGTTGCCCTTGTTGTTCTGTCACCACTTTCCCTTCGCTCTATGAACTGTTTCAGTGGTGGAGGTGCAAGCCCATTTAAAACTTTAAAAATGCATCTGATTTTTTTTTTAATCTATCTTGTCTGTTTTGTTTTGTTTTGTTTCGTCTTGTTTACAGACTGTTCAGTGTTGTCTTAGAGGTGTTGACATCCAAAGATGAATCGGTAGAAGCTGCAAGTGCTGCTGCCGCTGCCGCTGCTGCTGCTTCTATGCCCACGGAGCACCACCCACACGGCCATCATGGGGGCAAGTCGGGTGGATTTGATGTTAAAGCCCTCAGAGCCTTCCGTGTGCTTCGCCCCCTGAGGCTGGTCTCAGGAGTACCCAGTAAGTGTTGACCAGCTTTAAACTCAGAGCCTACATGTGAATGAATGAACACAGCTAAAACTTTCCAGACCAGCGTCTCCATCACTGGGTTTTTCATTAGATTTATTACCCCATTAACGCATTCACTGCCAGGTATTAATTAATTCAGCGTTTTTTACCTCATATTGACGATCTTTGGAGAGCCACGGAAGCCACGTTGTGCACGCGGATGTAAACAAAGAGTAACAATGTTAAAAAATAGCAGATATACAAGCTCACAGCGCGTCACTCCAGATATACTGTACAAGCTCACAGCGTGTCACTTCGTGCCGCGCTGTGAGCTTGTATATCTGCTATTTTTGAATAGCCAACGCAAAAATCTAAAATAACACAGATGCTATCCTGGTTTTAATGGGTTAATAGATTCTTACGGGTCCATTTTTACTCTTTAAATGAACACTGTTTTTTTTTTCTGTGTACTGACAACTCCAAATTGTAATGGAAAGCTTTAACGGTTTACATCTATTTGTTTTCCTCTTTTTTTTTGGTATTGTATTTATTTGTTTTATTATTACTTTCATCCATTTCATCTTCATTCCTTTCCTCTGAATGTTTATATGCTTTGCTGTGTTTGCAGCATGAAGGACTGCACATGTGTCCATATGGCCCCATGTGCAGTCCCTGAGGAATGTTCTCTCAGAGCAGAGCAAATGTCTAAATCAATGCCTCAGAGACATGAGCTCTGGGCTGTGTACAGTAGCAGAACATGCTTATGACACACTTCTGTACTGTACAACTGTACTGTACTCATTTATACAGTACAAAAAATATGTTAACGCAGGGGTCTTCAACATTTTTCAGTCCGCGGAACCCCTTAGCTGAGAAAGAGATGAAGCAGGGACCCCCACTACATAAACTTTTGCATATAGATTTCATAATAGCTTTGTAGAATTGTTTGACACACATTATCTTTTCTATTAATATGTTGAATTCATGCTAATGTGTATTTTCAGACCTTTTAAACCCTCAATATTTAGTCAAATTGACCGTTGGCTCTGTACTTCTGCTCTTTTCCCCCCCACACCATCTCTCCGAAAATAGCGTTGTGAATTTGTAGATCTGCTATTTTCAGCTAATGTTCCCCACCACACAAAGATTTGGCGGACCCCCTGTAGTAACGCTAAGGACCCCCTGTTGAAGACCCCTGTGTTAATGCATTTAAACAAGCGTGTCACTTTTGTAAAAAAAATCTCTTAGTCTGCTGTTAGTTATGCTAACTTCTACCTACTGTATCTGTCTGACTTGAATATTGATTGACTGATTTGTTGTTGTTGTTGTTGCTGTTGTTGTTTTTTACGTACCCTGATGACCTGTCTGTATTAATTGCTTATTATGTACACACACCTGTAGAGTGTGGTTATATAAATACCATACACCATACACCAGTGGTTCCCAAACCTTTTTAGCTGGAGAAGAAAAAATGTTGAATTTGTTTTTAACTTCTGCCATTTTTGGAGATTATGTTATGGGGGCGGGGGTATTTTTTGAAAATAATTTGAAATAACAATTAAAAACAAAATGTAGGAAAGAAGGGGTACTTGCGACCCATAACAATTGGATCTGTTTGGGAAACAGTGCCATACACTGTCTAAGCATAGGCGTGCTCTGTATAATACAGTATGTGTTTTCCTTCCTGCTTAGGTTTACAGGTGGTGTTGAACTCCATCATTAAAGCCATGGTCCCTCTTCTTCACATTGCTCTGCTGGTCCTGTTTGTCATCATCATCTATGCTATTATTGGTCTGGAGCTGTTCATCGGCAAAATGCACGCCACCTGCTTCCATATGGTTGGCTCAGGTACGCCCAATACTGCACACTGCCTGATCACTCTACAGCAGTGTGGTTGTTTTTTTCATTGTTCTAACATATTGAATTAAAGGTAGGGTAAGTGATATTTTTTGGTTAAAACAAAAAGTATTTTGTTAAAAGGTTAAAATACTATATTCTGATAGTAATCGTTGCTATAGAGTGTTTTTTCAGTAACAGATGTCTCCCTGTCTCTCCAGCTCTTTAATAAACAGAAAATACATTTTTCTGTAGGTGTCAAAATCTCAGCCAATCAGGAGAAAGTACCAATTTTTAAGCTTAATTTGTATAGTGTTCCAGTTCCAATTTTGTCTGCTCATTTCTTTGTGTCATCACTTCCAATTTCACTTGTTTAATCTGTATCCTGATTGAGTTCTCTGTCCTGGTTGGATAAAATTGGAAATGAAACTGAAACGAAAATGCATTTTCTGTTTAATAAAGAGGTGGAGAGACAAGGAGACTCCTTTTACTGAACAAACACTCTATAGCAATGAGAACTATCAGAATATAGAGCTATTTAACAATTATTTTAACCAACGCAAATCACTTACCCTACCTTTAACTGAATTTTAGGGACTGGTCGTTATTTACCTCCAAATATTTTTCTGTGACCCCCTGAGTGACTGGAGGAAAATGCATGACCCCCCCCCCCCAATAAACCATACATGTTTTTATAATCACACCAACAGTAGGAGGAGAACATAAAATGAATGCTGATCTTTTCTAACGTTTATTATAATCGAATTTAGCGGCCTATTTCACGTCGGGGGTCCATTTGGTTCCATATGTGTGCTCTTGGGGTTACAAAAACACCCTAAACGAAAGAAAGAATGAGAAACTATGTTCTATTTTTCATATTAACTACTAGGCTACTCGCTCTCTCTCTGTCTCTCTTCTTACCTTCTTCCTCCGATCAGAAAGTAAGTTTCCATATGCAACAGAAAACACTGCATACAAAGCTTCATATCTGCATGACTGCATCAAATAACCAAAGTAGGTAAAATAGTTAAAGAGGCTAACTAACCACAGAGTGCAAAGAGTAGCCTGTCAGACAACCCGAAATGCGACACCTCTGGCAAACACAATAAAGTGATCATACCCTTTCCTCAACCCAGTAAAAGAGTTTTTCTCTGTCTGGCGCTGGAAGGTCTATGACCCATGCCCATATACTAGGCAAAATCTGGCCTGTGGAGACATAGGTGTGGAGTGTAGTCAAGGCACACCAGAGGTTTTTTTCTCTATTGCATGGCAAGGGCCAATATTGCATGTGATCAAGTCTTCTGGCTGGACCCAGCACGTAGATGTGCTTTTCGTTAAGAGTTTTCTTTGTTCTTTATTTTTATGCTGAAAGTGCTGAATATACAGTCATCAATAACAGACACAATACTGTACACAATACTTAAGTAGCTGAACACTTCAGATCTTTAAGACTTAATTGAAAACAAGAATTAATATCAAAAAACTAATTTAAAACAACAACTTTGATTGGACTCATTTTTAACCAGTTAAACACTGTTGTGCTCTATCTAAAACACATATTTTCAGAGATATTGTCACAAAGTACATGAACATAATGACCAAACACAACACACAAAACTGCACACTGACATATTTCTCTCCACATGCAAGTTAAAGCCTTAAATCAGAAATACAATATAGTACATACTTTACGTAAACAGCAAAAAAAAACTTTGTGGAGACCAAAAAGAAAGCATGATTTTTTTTTTATTAAGCAGCTCTTTGCATTGCTAGATCGGTCCATAGACCTTCATCCACATCACAGCCAGGCTAAATGTTCTCTCTTGCAAGACAGCGATTTTGTGAATTGTGTGTAGTGTTTTGACCAAATTAGGTTTCAAAATTGTGCTTCAACAATAGAAAATTAACTAATGTAAAATGTATACTTACATGATGAGCTGCTGGCACATAAGATAAAGCACTACACACTCTCCCTTCACATTGAAATTCAATAATACGCATTGTCATGAAATGGACAGCGTCCCTCTGGTTCTTGAAATTGATCTCTGTGACGTCTTTTACTCTCGGCTTTAGTGATGGCACCGGAGGACGATCCAGCTCCGTGTGCAATCAATGGGCACGGGCGCACGTGCACCGTCAACGGCACCCGTTGCACGGAGGGCTGGCACGGTCCCAACAGTGGCATCACCAACTTTGACAACTTCCTGTTCGCCATGCTGACGGTGTTCCAGTGTATCACCATGGAGGGCTGGACGGACGTGCTCTACTGGGTGAATTCCTGTCCTTAATATAGCGCGTGACCTCATGCATGCCCTGTGATTCACACCTTTTATATAGTAGATCAGACAAAAGGCTGGGATGGGACTGACATTCTGACAGTCGAAGCTTTTGTTACATTTAGAGCTTTCTAGGTCACATTAACTTCTATTCCTGTCTGATATGAATGGTTGATTGAATCCACTTAAACAGCAGAGACAGTTTTTTCCCCCACTCTAAAATGCATGCTGCTGTTGTTTCTCTAACTTGTTTTTCTGACTTAACGTTATTCTCTTAATCAGTGGTGGAAAAAGTACTCAAATGTCTTACTTAAGTAAAAGTATCAGAGAACCCAACAGAAGGTCTCTGTCTGCGTGGACAACAAGGTCACAACGCGTCGCGATGCGACGCGTTGTGACCTTGTAGATCGCCTATTTTCAAATGGCCGAGGTATAAAAAAGGGCTGAAGTGTTTACATTTTTCAACATTGAACTATGTCATACATTTTTTCTTATTTCCACACCAACAGCTTTAAGGTGTATTAATGACATAGCTCAATGTTGAAAATGAGTGGTATTTCCCTTTAATGTATGTTTTAAAATGTAATATTGTATTATTACATTTTAACTAGTAACTAAAGTTTTCAAATAATTGTAGTGGAGTAAAAGTACAATATTTGCCTCTGAGATGT
>NC_137612.1:12005959-12080959 GCF_963280865.1 Gymnoscopelus braueri | reverse complement strand
ACGCTGTGAGCTTGTGCATCTGCTATTTTTTAAAAGTCAACAGCAAAAATCTTAAATGACAGAGCGCTTTCCCGGTTTTAATGGGTTTAACCTACATGAGCAAAGATTTAGTCGTCGGTTCTAAATATCGGTTTTCGATGTATTTTACAGTTCATTGCCCCAGCCCTATAGTGTTTGCTACTGTAACTGTATACTGTATAACCCATGTTGATGGCAGTCCATTCTCGCCCCCCTCCCCCCACTCCCCCCCACTCCCCACACGCTCCTCTGCTGTGTGTGTGTGAATGCATGGGCTTGCATGTACAACCAACACATGAAGGGGTGACACTGGCTGACCTTACAGAGAAGAAGAAAGGAGGCAGGTTTGGGTGGTTCAGCCAGTCCTCCGAAACTCATGGTAAATTATGTGGTTAGTTACTCTCCAAGCACTGTGTGTGTGTGTGTGTGTGTGTGTGTGTGTGTGTGTGTGTGTGTGTGTGTGTGTGTGTGTGTGTGTGTGTGTGTGTGTGTGTGTGTGTGTGTGTGTGTGTGTGTGTGTGTGTGCGCGTGCGTGCGTGCACACAGTATGTGTGTGTTCACACCTGCGTACAGTACGTACGAACGTGCGCGTGATGATGCGTGCAGCCTGATATATAACGCCTCATTACCCTGCTTGTGCTTTGCTATTGTGTTTGACCCTTCTATCTGAACATCACAGTTCTTTGCTGTCCTGGCTTTCTCCTCCTGTGTATCCTCTGTATAAACACCCCTCCCCTACACACACACACACACACACACACACACACACACACACACACACACACACACACACACACACACACACACACACACACACACACACACACACACACACACACACACACACACACACCCTGCCGTTTCTAAATGAATGGGCCTGGCCTCTCTATTATTCCTGTGAGTGTGATGTGATGAGCAATAGAAATACAGCGCCGTTAGCAGCCGCTGCTACAGCTTTCTTTCTCCCAGTGTCTCTTGAAGCAGGGAGGGGAGGGGGGAGAAGGGGGGCTTAAAGTGAATAGGAGAATAGGAAACTGGGGGCTACAGTAAATCCAGATCGCTATACGCCAGCAGTCAGCACTATTTTGCAGAGAGAGAGAGAGAGAGAAAGCTGTCTGAGGACTCAGGAATCAAAGCGAAACGCTCCTCCGACGCAATCTAAGCAGCAGCAGCAGCAGCAGCAGCAGCTGAGCGAGTATCTCGACACACCGTGAGCTCACATCACATCATAGCGCTGAAACTGGGCAACGCTTCACCACGCAGGCTTATTAACCCATTTAAACCGGGAACGCATCTGTGTAACCACTTAAACCATTATTTTATACTTCGGCTATTCAAAAATAGCAGATATACAAGCTTTCAAAAATAGCAGATATGCAAGCTTTCAAAAATAGCAGATATACAAGCTTTCAAAAATAGCAGATATACAAGCTTTCAAAAATAGCAGATATACAAGCTTTCAAAAATAGCAGATATACAAGCTTTCAAAAATAGCAGATATACAAGCTTTCGAAAATAGCTTGTAGATCTGCTAATTATTTTTTATCGTGAAAATTTTGTGCAAATCTTTTAATATATATATATTTTTTTAAAGCGAAGATTTGTAACTCAAATCTTTGCTTCTGCTGGGGTTCCCTGGAACAAAATATTTTGAGATGGGGGTCCGCACTCAAATACATATCATTTTAGGAGGTCCTTGACATGAAAATGTTTGAAAACTTAATAGCAACTTAGTTTTTTTTCAAAAAACTGTTAAGATTTAGAAGACATTTGTAGAATCCCCCAAAAGCAAAAATTTGAGTTACAAATCTTCGCTTTAAAAAATATATATTCAATGATTTGCACAAATGTTCACGATTTTTCAAAAAATTGCAGATCTACGAGCTTGTAGATCTGCTATTTTTGAATAGCCAAAGAAATCTAAAATGACACAGATGCGTTCCCCGGATTGAATGGGTTAATCATGTGTCTGCACAGAGGCGCTCTCGCAAAGCCCCTGCAGTGCTTTGAGAATAGCATTTTTCAGATAGCGTCGGAAGAGCTCTCTCTCTCTCTTTCTCTCTCTCTTTCTCTCTCTCTCTCTCTTTCTCTGTATCATCTTTCTTCCCCCGACCCACCCCCCCACTCTTCCTCCTCCTCCTCATCCTCATCATATGCATAATATAATTACTCAGCTCCTCATAGAGCAGCTGTCCAGTCACCTGGCCTGTGATAGCTCCCTTTCAGCACATGGTAAAATCATGGTGACAGGGATTATGTGCAGGAACTTAATGCTAAGGGGTGACAGCAATGCTAACCGTGACAGCTCAGCTCATACTTCTATGAGGATACAGTCGATATAGCTTTGCAGCTCTAATAAGTGCTGTAGGGCTGCACGATTATGGCTAACATGATCATCCCAATTATTTTGTTTAATACTGTAATCGCGATGATTAATCATGGCTATTGATAATGATGATTTTGGCTGGACATTTATTAATGTCTTTGTTGCTCATTGTGCTTAGCGGTAGTCTGCCATATGTGGTCATATGTTATGTAATGACTTATGTGATTTTAGATTGAGATGGCTTGTACATTGTTCTGGTTATAAATTATAAACATTATGTAATACTTAGGAGATGTCATCAAGGAGCAACAGCTGATCAAATAAATTGTTTGATTAATTCCTTGCAAAGGTTTAAGCTTTACAATTATGTAACACAATAAAATCATGATTTTCAATTATCGTCGATGAATTGTGCAGCCCTACCAAATAGACTGAGAAGAAAAAAAAGAACAATTATCTACTGTATGTATATGTTGTTGTTTTTTTCTTAAAATACTAACCCACTACCAGGCTGCTTCTGATGCGCTAAGGTTGGGCGGGCGTAGCCTTCCTTAGCTGGTATTGCTTTGTGTTGTTTTGCTTTCTCTCAGACAGCCGTGTTGCAATGCAGACTGCCTGACTGTAATGTCATTAACTGTTAGAAATGATAGATTATCTGTTGTTTGTGGTTGAGTAAGGTGTGAGTTTGTAAGAAGGAATGTGTGCGCATTCATGTACACGCGCGCGTGTGTGTGTGTGTGTGTGTGTGTGTGTGTGTGTGTGTGTGTGTGTGTGTGTGTGTGTGTGTGTGTGTGTGTGTGTGTGTGTGTGTGTGTGTGTGTGTGTGTGTGTGTGTGTGTGTGTGTGTGTGTGTGTGTGTGTGTGTGTGTGTGTGTGTGTGTGTGTGTGTGTGTGTGTGAGTGCGTGCGTGCGTGCGTGCGTGCGTGCGTGCGTGCGTGCGTGCGTGCGTGCGTGCGTGCGTGCGTGCGTGCGTGCGTGCGTGCGTGCGTGCGTGCGTGCGTGCGTGCGTGCGTGCAGTGTGTGTAGTGTGTGTAGTGTGTGTGTGTATGTGTTTGCGCATGCGTTTGGGCAGTCTGTCATATTTTTCTCTGTGAAATGACTATAATTGCGTGTGTGTGTGTGTGTGTGTGTGTGTGTGTGTGTGATGTGTGTGCGCTCTGTTTGTTGTCATAGCGAGTGTGCCAGCTAGTGAAACAGAGTCTGTGAACACGGAGAACGTGGAGGATGAGAAGACACCATGCTGCGGATCTTTTTGGTGAGAATAATGTGGATTTGTGTACAGATGGAATTCATTTATGCTTTGTCCTGTGATGGTGTCGCTTGTTCGAAAATGGCCAAAGCGTTTAATGTGCCACAATGCATCAGTCAATTATTTTCAATGAGCGTCACCGTCGTGCAATGAAGCTTCTATGCTGTGAGAAGACTCTGTCACCTGGAATACAACCACCTCCTGGTAATATAAGCCAGTGGTTTTCAGGCCTCGACCCCGCAAAATAATGATCTTTGAACTGGGGACCCCCCCACCCTCGCAAGCACTTGGAATCGTAGGAGTTGAGGCATTACATTTAGTTTGACTCTGTTCCACAGATAAATATTGTGAAAATAGCCGATCTACAAGCTCACAACGCCTCGGCCTCAGACACACTTTTCTTCTGCTGGCCAGTTAAAGAGAACTTTCTCAATATTGAATGGAAATTCGATCGTTCCTATTTTGAGGAGGACGTGTTAAAATGTTAAAGAAAACAAACACTTCCTAGTTTGTTCTGCCTACTGTATGTGTTTCTTCTTACACATACAGGCCACCAGCTGACGTAAAACGATGCGCTTTGATGAGTATCACGTAGGTTGCTGCAATGTTCCAGCGTGAGGTCTCAGCACACAGAGCGCTTTGGGAAAAGCTGTGTCAGATGGATCTTCACGTCCTCCTCATTATAAAACGATTGGATTTATATTGAATATCTGCACAGTTCCACTTTAATTGTCTTACACCTATTTCCACTCACGATGTACCGTACATCTGCTCTCTATTGCTACTGTCTAATAACTGTTCATCTTGTCATATATTTCTTTATCTTGATTTTACTGTCTACTTACTGACTCCTCTGCCTACAACCTGCACATATAAACTTTGACCACTTCTTAATTCTTTCAGTCAAAAAATATCAAAGTCAAAGTTCAGGTCAGTATACTTGCTATTCTTGTACCTAAATGTCTCCGTCCAATGCAATGCATGCAGCTGTTATTGTAAGGTTTGTGTCTGCATGAGGTGATATAGTCTCTTATTTCTAAAAAGACACGTGCTTGGCTTTCTCTGTGTCCTGTTCCCCGGAGAAACTTTAATGAGACTTTACTGCGGGTGATAAATCAAAAGCCCTTAAAAAGTCAGCATGTACCACAAGATATTTTTAGAGCCTATAGCCTTACGCAGTGTTTTTGAGCTCATTTACTGTACTGTGTGACTTGCAAAAAAAGGATATTGACGCATTTCCCTATGAGCCCTTCCCCCCTCATTCCACTGCATTCACGTTAGTTAACTTACAGATAAGCGTCGTATTGATTCGGCCGTAATCAAGACACTGGGATGATGTATTTATTTGTTTGGATTAGATGTTGTTTTTTAACAAGGGCAAGACCTTCTGTAAATCTCGAGTCACAAATGTTTTGTGTGAAGCGAGCAGCCCTGGCACAGGCTGTAAACCATCTGCTCGCGTTGATACAATGTTGCTCTTTGGACTGACTCCGCCTTTTCCTGCAGTCGACGCTGGCGTCGCTGCAACAGGTTCATGCGCAGGAAGTGCCGGCTGGCAGTCAAATCGATTGCTTTCTATTGGCTGGTCATCATCTTGGTGTTTCTGAACACCCTCACCATCTCATCTGAACACTACAATCAGCCTCAGTGGCTGACACAAGTGCAGGGTATGTACTGGATGTAAACCTCTGCACTGCAAAATGCATTACTGTACGTACTGTTATCAGCCCCCCTTATACTGTACAGTGGTGGAAAAAGTACTCACATTCTTTACTTAAGTAAAAGTATCAATGCTGCAATGTAGAAATACTCTGTTACAAGTAAAAGTCTGGAATAAAAAATTTCCTTATGTAAAAGTACAAAAGTATTGGTATCAAAATTAAAAGTAAAAGTACTCATTATTCAGAATGTCCCATTTCAAGTTCTCAGAATGTGTACAAATCTTTTGAATATAGCAGATCTACAAGCTCACAACGCGTCGCGAGCTTGTAGATCGGCTATTTTCAAATAGCCGAAATGTATATAGAGCTTAAGTGGTTGATTTATGTTAAAGTTATACAATGCAGAATCCCAAATAACGATTTTTAGCAACCTCTGCTGGTCACTACCGTCACTGCATACAATTTCCGTAATCCTCGATTACCCAGAATTCCATTCGTTTTCACCGGAAGCCGGAAGCGTTTCAAAAAGCGATCTTTTAATTGTTTTATACTATCTACGGATCGTTTCTCTTAGCCAGTGGAGCATTAGTTACCATGAGCTGTGCTTTCTTTTTCTGTTCTTTTTCGATCTTCTAATCCTACATTCTCTTAACATCAGCGTGAGGTTCCTTTTAGTTATTACCGCGATAGTTCCTGGCCAAACAGGAAACCGTTGCGGTAGTTCCTGGGGACGTCGGCCACGACGTCATGACGTTGGCCAGGAACGTCATTTCCCCGGGAAAGTCCCCCCAGTCCACATTCAATAGAAAATATATAAATAAAAGGCTTCCGGGGGTGAAATTCATGGAGTGGGTGTTGTGAAACTTTTGCCACTCACAAAAGATATACAATTTAACTTTAGTTTTGTTGAAAACGTTACCTAGTATTACTTTAAGTAATAAAAATCTAAATCTAGTAACTAGTAACTAAAGTTTTCAAATAATTGTGGTGGAGTAAAAGTATAATATTTGCCTCTGTGAGATGTAGTGGAGTAGATGTAAAAGTACTGAGAATTGGAAATACTCCAGTAAAGTAAAAATGCCTCAGAATTGTACTTAAGTACAGTACTTGAGTAAATGTACTTAGTTACTTTACACCACTGACCATAATGATCATATGTTTTGCAGATGTGGCCAACAAGGTGCTGTTGGGCTGTTTCACGTGTGAGATGTTGGTGAAGATGTACAGCCTGGGGCTGTCGGCCTACTTCGTGGCGCTGTTCAACCGTTTCGACTGCTTCGTGGTGAGCGGCGGCATCACCGAGACCATTCTGGTGGAGCTGGAGATCATGTCGCCGCTCGGCATCTCTGTGTTCCGCTGCGTACGCCTCCTGAGGATCTTCAAGGTCACACGGTAAGCCCCAAATATTATGCTTTACTGTGTGCGTGCGTGCGTGCGTGCGTGCGTGCGTGCGTGCGTGCGTGCGTGCGTGCGTGCGTGCGTGCGTGCGTGCGTGCGTGCGTGCGTGCGTGCGTGTCCGAGTCCGAGTCCGAATTTTGCGTATATTCGCATAATCGCCGGTGTGTAATGACCTTTAGGGTTAAAGTTATGCTTTGTATTTACTTCAGTTGCGTGTGTGTGTGTGTGTGTGTGTGTGTGTGTGTGTGTGTGTGTGTGTGTGTGTGTGTGTGTGTGTGTGTGTGTGTGTGTGTGTGTGTGTGTGTGTGTGTGTGTGTGTGTGTGTGTGTGTGTGTGTGTGTGTACTGTACGGTGTGTTTTCCATTAAAACCGGGAACGCATTTGTGTAACCACTTAAACCATTGTTTTATACTTTGGCTTTTCAAAAATAGCAGATATACAAGCTCATAGCGCGGAGCTTGTAGATCTGCTATTTTTTTTAAATCAAGTTTTTTTTGTGCAAATCTTTGAATATATATATTTTTAAGCAATTCTTTTTAACTCAAATCTTTGCTTCTGGGGGTCCCTGGAACAAAACATTTTCAGATGGGGGTCCGTGACCAAAATACATATAATTTTGGGTGTCCTTGACATGAATAAGTTGGAGCACTACTGATTTAGTAGTAGTAACATATGTTTTTTTCAGAAAACTGTTAGGATTTAGAAGACATTTTGTAGAATTGGAACCTCAGGTCTTAATGGGTTAACCCATTAAACACTTCTCTCCCTCTGTGTCTCTGTCTCTGTGTTTTTTAGTCACTGGCAATCTTTGAGTAATCTGGTGGCATCGCTGCTCAACTCCATGAAGTCCATCGCTTCCCTGCTGCTGCTGCTCTTCCTCTTCATCATCATCTTCTCCCTGCTGGGCATGCAGGTGTTCGGCGGCAAGTTCAACTTCGACGAGACCATGACGAAGAGGAGCACCTTCGACAACTTTCCTCAGGCCTTGCTCACTGTGTTTCAGGTGTGTGTATGTTTACAGTCTGATGCAGTGTTAAAGGGATAGTTCACCCCAAAATGACATTTTTTTCTATTGATTACTCACCCCATGAAGCCTTGAATTCATGGAGATTTTTTGGTTTTTGTCTCATTCCTAAGCCAATAATTTGATGACCGGCGGAGTCTCCGGTAGGAGACTCAAAGAGTCTCCATTGAGTCTCCTACCGGAGACTCTGCCGACACGCAGAGTGTCGCTAAAGTGTCACCGTGACAAAAATAAAATGGGCTTTGGACAAAATCATGTCAAACACGTCATTGGCAGTGAATGAGTTAAACAGCATTCAACCTGGTGTCCCTATTTTGGGCATATCATTATAGGCACGATTATTTCAAAACACGTCACAAATCTTTCATTTACTTTTTTTGGTAAATCTTAGCTCAAAAATAGCTACAGTAGAACAGCTTTTATAGATCGATACAACGAATAACTGCCTCTTCCCAAAGGTGATGACAGTTGCATTATTCTGGCTTGCTGTTTGTGCTTTGCCCTCAGATCCTGACGGGAGAGGACTGGAACGCTGTCATGTATGATGGAATCATGGCGTACGGCGGTCCCTCCTCCTCAGGGATGATCGTGTGCATTTACTTCATCATCCTCTTCATCTGTGGAAACTGTATCCTGTCTATAATACAGCCGCTGCAAGTCTCCAAGCTTTGTTGTTATTGCTGCAATCTCCACCTTACAATGTGATCTGCTTATGGTACATTTAAAGGATGTATTATTATTGAATGCTTTTTTCCAGTCCCTCCAATTCATTTGTTGTCCTTCACCGAGCACTTTGCATAGATATCCTCCTCAATGTCTTCTTGGCTATCGCTGTGGACAACTTGGCAGATGCCGAATCTCTCAACGCACCCGCGGCCACGTAATGTTTACGTCTTTGTGTGACTCATTTATAGTAGAGTTCTCAATGGGCCTGATAAATTAAGGCCCGGCCCTAACTGGGCCCTACTGGGTCGGCCCAAGGCTCGCCCGGCCCGAACCATTACCATACTTTAAGGCCTGAAAAACCCGAAAAACCAACAAGCTTTGAACTGAGCAGATCGGACCTTCCGTTCCAGAGATAACAGCCAAAACATCTTGAAAACCGCCACTTCTTTCAATTTTCGATGGCAGACTTTCGATTGCAGACTTTCAAGGGTAGGGTCGGGTTCAGGCAGAATTTGAGAACTCTAATTCATAGGTGTTGAATATGTGTTAGTAACATTGCTTGTTGTCAGTGGTAAAATGAAAAGGAAACTGAAATGAAAATGTGTTTTGTTCATTATAGGGACAAAAAGGATGACGATGAAGAAGACAAGAAGGTAAAAATCTAGTTTAATGAAATTATGATATACTATTTACAATTTAGGCATTTAGCGGAAGCTCTTATCCAGAATGACGTACAAGTGCAAAATCAGAGTAAGCAAAGTAAGCATGAGTCCTATTCAACAAACAACGGAGTAAATAGTCATGTAAGTGCAAAGAGAACAATGTAGTCCATCAAAGAAACTACTGTAGGATACTAGGTTAACATCAAATCAATCATTTGTCTAAAGTTGGACATCGAAGAGGAGGAAGTGGATGAAAGCTTACCGGAGGAAGAGGATCCGGAGGTCCCTTCGGGTCCGCGGCCGGCCATCTCTGAATTGGTGAAGAAGGAGAAGATCACTCCCATACCAGAGGGAAGTGCCTTCTTCATCTTCAGTAACACAAACCCGTAAGTCACACGGAGGCATAAACATACTGTCAGTGGTGGAAAGTAACTAAGTACATGTATTTAAGTACTGTACTTAAGTACAATTTTGAGTTACTTTTTACTTTACTAGAGTATTTCCAATTGGCAATACTTTTACTTTAATTACTAGTTACTTTGAAGATATAAATTACTATATTATAAAACATACATTAACCACTTTAGCCCTATTTTATACATACTGTAGGCTATTTGAAAATAGCGGATCTACGGATCGGAAAATAGCCGATCTACAAGCTCATAACGCGTCGCAATGCGACGCGTTATGAGCTTGTAGATCTGCTATTTACAAACATTATTACTTTTACTTTTGGTACTAAGTATATTTTGATGCCAATACTTTTGTACTTTTACTCAAGTAACATTTTGAACACAGACCTTTTACTTGTAACAGAGTATTTTCATATTGTGGAATTGCTACTTTTACTTAAGTCAAATATCTGAGCACTTCTTCCACCACTGCATACTGTACAAGGCGTGTGACATTCACATAATTTGAGTTTTTTTGTTCACAGTCATATTCGCATGCAGTATGCGTATGTTGTTCCTTACACAATGCATTATTCTGATGTGTCAAGTAAAGATGCGTGTTTGCTTCGTCCCTCAGGATCCGTGTGGGGTGCCACAAGCTCATTAACCATCACATATTCACCAACCTCATCCTCGTCTTCATCATGCTCAGCTCTGCCTCCCTCGCTGCTGAGGATCCAATACGAAACTTCTCATTCCGCAATATTGTAAGTATGCCCAACTTTACTTATTATTATATTTATAATATTTATATATTTATTTATTTATATATTTATATATTTATATATTTATATATTTATATATTTATATATTTATTATAGTTATATTATTACTTATTATTCATTCATGACCTTACTTCAATCTAGTGAACATGAATTGTGAATTTGAGTGAATTAGATGATAATAACATGATTTTTACATCAGTCATACAGTTCTTATTGCTTGTTATTATGATAACTTGTTAACCCTTTTTCTGACCGCCTCACCTTTTTCAATGAAATGTTATGATTAGCATTGTTATAATAATAATTGTTAAGAGCAATTAATCATTATTAATCATCATCATTTGTTCCATATAATGTTTAAGTTAGTTAATGTAACATAGATTCTGTGGCATATATACTGTATAAATTACATTATGTACTCTTCCAAGCTCTAAATTAATCATTTAGAGTTTGAACAGACAAATTGTTAAGCTTGTAGATCAGCTCTTTTGGCAAGCTACACCATCGTGCTATAAAGTACTGTATAAATCGGGCTTAACCACTTTTAACCCTGGCGTCCCTATTTTGGGCATGTTATTATAGGCAAATATTTTCAAAACATTTACAATATTTTCCAAAATAGCTGATCTACAAACTGACATTGTGAGCTTGTAGATCAGCTTAGATTGGAAAATGGCTGAATAGGGCTGAAGTGGTTAATCTAGAATACGTATTGCAAAATGTTTCTCCATTCAGCTTGTTTTGATGCCTGATGTACTGTCTCTTTTTAAACATGTACGTTGCTTCTTGCAGATACTTGGTTACTTTGACTATGCTTTCACGGCTATCTTTACTGTTGAGATCGTTTTGAAGGTAAATGCCCTGTGACCCCTGTCCGTGCTGTGACTAATTACCCCCCCGCAGTAACACTCCACACGTCTGGTTGCCTTTCAGGTCCTAGGCTATGCAGATTATGTCTTCACTAGTATGTTTACATTTGAGATCGTGTTGAAGGTAACCCCATGAAATGACAACGAGTGCCTTGCTCAGCTGCATTCTCTCCTTGTGTGTCACCTGCCAATAATACGACCTGGCTTGTTTGTTTCCTTTCTCTTTACTTTGACTTCATGGCACCTCTTTTAAATCAAATAGAAACTGACTAACATTAGATTTGTCCATTAACAGCCACTTTGCACACATTTACGCAAACACAAGAGTTGTTCAAAATACTGCACTAATCGATGAGCTCTCGCTGGGGGCAAAGACACCTCGGCATAAATCCGCACCCGTTCATCGCATTTAGGCCATTGACGCTGAAATGGTTTAGAATTTTGAAGACACAATATTGTGTGCGGAACTGCGGATATAAAGAAAAGACAAAATTGCGCTTCTCTGAGTGCAGCTCTCCGTCAGGCCCAGTTGGCTACCCAAAGCAAACAAACGTTGGAAGATCATAGCCAATTAGAATGGAATATGAAATATGAAAAATCTCTGACTGTTCATGATTTGTAGCATTTTGTGCAAAGGTTTTAGCAAAAAGTGTGTTTTGCAAAATAAAAACACAAAATGGCGCAAAATCTTGTCGAGCAGAATGGGCATGGCCTATCAGGAGCGTCATGAGTCAAGGAATCTAGGGACAGCATTTTTTGACTGTACGACCTACATTATGGTTCAGGAGTTATAGGCCAAAATGTAAATCGGCCGACCATGAGGCCGATTTGTAAAAGTTTAGGCGGAGGTTCTTCCTTGGCTGCACTGCAGTGTGCATGCAAAGTTTCACGGTGATTGGTCCAGCGGTGCCGGAGATTAGCTGCTATTCGATTGGCCGGCCTGGCGGAGATGAATAAATAAATAATATGCAACTCTTTGTGCAGCGAAACAAATCTTAACAGGACATTATAATGGCATTGACTGAAGTTGAATCTGGAGAACGTTTGGAGAGCATTTCTGGCAACGTAAACGTGAAGGCTGATGTAGGCAAAACATTTAATTCAACTTCAGTCAAAACCTCCTCCATTGCCTTTCATACTGACTGACTGCTATTCAAATAAGCCATAAAAGAGGGGGCAAAATCAACCATGTTCCCATTGAGCATGGTTCAGTCTGCTATCCCTGACTGAGTGCATAGAAATGCAGTGCTACTTCTACTCCCACATACAGTACTGTATGGGTTGAAATCTCTGATTGTGATTACCAGTGCTCCTAGTTAGCACCGCCAGTCTCTGTTAATGGGCTGTTCTGCTCTACATTTACATGCACTCAGAAAATGAATCCTTTACTTTTATGATTTAAGCAAGAGTTATTTTGGCTGATTTTTCTTCTCTTTGCCTGCTGAGGAGCTTTGATAAGGAGCTGCTTTTCCCCCTATTCTGAACTTTTAAAGAACTTAAAGGAATGTATACTTTAACCCTTTAAGACCGGGAACACATCTTTGCCATTTTAAGATTTCTTTGGCTATTCAAAAATAGCAGATCTACATGCACTGCTTGTAGATCTGCTATTTTTGAAAAATCTTGAAAAATGTTGCCAATCTTTGAATATATTCATATTTTTTTTAAGCGAACATTTGTAACTCAAATCTTTGCTTCTGGGGGGATTCTACAAATGTCTTCTATGAAAAAAAGTTATGTTGCTATAATATCAGTGGTTTTCAAACTGTTTCATGTCAAGGACCCCCAAAATTATATGTATTTGGCCGCGGACCCCCATCTCAAAATAGGTTGTTCCAGGGACCCCCAGAAGCAAAGATTTTAGTTTTAAAAATCGCTTTAAAAGATATATATATTCAAAGATTTGCTAAAAAAAATCAAGATACAAAAAAATAGCAGATCTTTAAGCTCATAGCGCGGCTATGAGCTTGTAGATCTGCTATTTTTGAATAGCCAAATAAATCTAAAATGACAGATGCGTTCCCGGTCTTAATGGGTTAAGAGGCGGCCCACATGAATGTGACAGTTAAAGGCGTTCTTCTTTACAATCACTAAAGCGAAACGTGCAGGTCGTAAACGATCCCTGCTCGGCGTGGCAACAAACTGCATGTTTTATTGCCATGACCCCATCATAGTGGATTGTGAAATGAATGACTTCATGTAGCCATGGGCCGCGGGGTGGCGACGATAGCTTTATTAACTTCCTGTTTTTAGTGTTCTGAGCTCGCCACCCTGAAACGAGTGCTCTACGAGGGTGTGGAAATGTGTGTTTATACAGTGTGTCTTAAGAAGTGTGTGTGAGTGAGTGAGTGAGTCTGTACATATTAGTACTGTATGTGTGGAGTGTAAATCTGACACGTGTGCAGTGGTGGAAAAAGTACTCACATTTCTTACTTACGTAAAAGTGTATCAATACTGCAATGTAGAAATACTCTGTTACAAGTAAAAGTCCGGAATTCTAAATTTACTTGAGTAAAAGTCCAAAAGTATTGGTATCATCTACAAGCACTACCAAGTATTGGTATCATCTACAAGCACACTGTGTGCTTGTAGATCGGCTATTTTCAAATGGCCAAAATGTATACAGAGCTGAAGTGGTTACTTTATGTTTATGTAATAATAATGAAAATCTACAAAGTAACTAGTAACTAAAGTTTTCAAATATTTGTTGTGGAGTAAAAGTACAATATATGCCTCTGAGATGTAGTGGAGTAGAAGTAAAAGTATTGAAAATTGGAAATACAGTAAAGTAAAAGTACCTACACATTTTACTTAAGTGCAGTACTTAGTTACTTTACACCACTGCACCTGTGTTTGTGTGTGTGTCCGGTGTATATAGTACGTTTGATGATGTGTACATGACTGTGTGCGCGTGCATGCGTGTTTGTATGTATGTGTGTGTGCTCTTCATCATTCGCCCCCTTGACTCCCTCCGTCTTCTCCTCAGATGACAACGTATGGAGCTTTCCTCCATAAAGGAGCATTTTGCAGGAATTACTTCAACCTGTTGGACCTGCTGGTAGTGGGCGTGTCCCTGGTCTCCTTTGGGATCCAGTGAGTAACCCTGTGTCTCCCTCTCCCTGTCTGTCTTTCTCTCTTCTTACCAAAGTTATTATAGTTAACGAAAACTAACAAAATAACTAAAACGAAAAAAAAATATATATTTTTTTTTCGTTAACTGAACTAAATAAAAACTAGAATAAAAATAAATAAACAATAACTAACTGAAACTGTATTGTGTGTGTTTACAAAACTAACTAAAACAAACTGAAATTATAGACAAAATGCCCTTAGTTTTCGTTTATTTATAACAGTTGTTTGTGGATGCGGTCGGTGGTTCATCTGTAACTGAATACATTTTTAAATGCTATCTTTTGTTAAGTTTTTATTACACAATACTTACCTTTTCAATCCTGCACCTGACAAATAACCCAACGTATACAAAACAACTAAAACTAATAAAAACTAACTAAAACTATTTGCATTTTCAAAAATAAAAACGAATACAAACTAGCAAATCCACTCTAAAAACGAAAAAACTAAAAAACAATCCAAAACTATTATAACCTTGCTTCTCACCACATTATATTCATATTGACACTACTTCACTCGCTTTTGCTGTCATTCAGGTCCTCTGCCATCTCTGTGGTGAAAATTCTGAGGGTTCTCAGAGTTCTTCGACCGTTGAGGGCTATCAACCGAGCCAAAGGCCTAAAGGTACGGTCTTATCGCCCTTCAACGCCCTTCCCCCATTTACAGCACAATATTATATTATTATCACAGCCTCTGTTCATCAATATCAATGCTATCGACGCATTTACATTCATTTCTAATGTTTTTTTCTTCTTCATGTTACAGCATGTGGTCCAGTGTGTGTTTGTGGCCATCAAAACCATCGGTAATATCATGATCGTCACCACTCTTCTGCAGTTTATGTTTGCCTGTATCGGGGTCCAGCTCTTCAAGGTTAGTAAGCGTCAAGACGCTGAGGCTGAAAACAATCAGTGCTACACATTAAAACGTGGCGTTGTTTAGTTATTGAGGATTTGTGACGTATTATCGCAGTGCAATCGCTGAAAATTTGTCTCATTCCACAGGGAAAGTTTTATCGCTGCACAGACGAAGGAAAGTCCAACGCTGAAGAGTGCAAGTTAGTGTTCCTTTATATCATCATCTCGGTGTCGCACTATTTGACTAGTTTGTATCAAGGATCATAAATCAATTTAGCCTCGAGACAGATTTATATTTGGTTGCGTGCCGGTGTTGCGTGCCAAAAATTACAAGCTCACAATGCATCGTGATGCGACACGTTGAGCTTGTTGATCGACTATTCATGGCGCATGATGACACTGGCGCACAACCAAGTATAAATGAAGCAACGAGAGCGTGCTTTTAAGACCAAGTTTTGACCCCTGCCACGTGTCATTTGGGAGGCTGTGGCTCAGGAGGTAGAGCAGGTCGTCCGATGATCAGTGGGTCGGAGGTTCAAATCCCGGCTCCCCCTGTCCACATGTCGAGGTGTCCTTGGGCAAGACACTGAATCCTACATTGCCTCCAATGAGTCAGTCAGCGCAAGCTTGCCACCATTGGTGTGGGAAGTGAGGACGCTGGCGTTGACTGTTCGCCGCTTCACCTCCCAATGTATGAATGAATGAACCATTGTAAAGCGCTTTGAGTAAGTTTGAGTACTTAGAAAAGCTCCATAAAAATGCAATTCATTATTATTATTATTATCATTTCCTCTCAGGGGCACCTTCATCTTGTATAAGGACGGGGATGTCAACCACCCTTCCATTCAGAAAAGACTGTGGCACAACAGCGAGTTCAACTTTGACAACGTGCTCATGGCCATGATGGCTCTATTCACTGTGTCCACCTTTGAAGGGTGGCCTGCGTAAGACAACACTCCTCTTCTTGCTCTGCATGCTTTGACATACATATGAGTAAGCTTGGCACAATTTTCCATAAAATTGAATATTGCCATACTTCCTTGATATTGCAATTAACTGCATCTGTTGATTGATAAAATATTAAATAATTATTCACCCCCTTCCTCCTTTGGGATCCAGTGAGTAACCCTGTGGTAACCAGGTGATAATATGTACATGGCAATATTTTGGCAGGACAACACAATATTCAATTTTGGATATTGCCTAAGCCTAATTATATGATACGTTTTCTAAATCTCAGAATGAGGTAACAAAGGCTTCAGTTGTGAGGCCAGCATTAATTTAAAGCTACGTAATTTAAAGTAAGTTGTATGTCCGTTGTCTGTCCATCCCGGTGTAGAGAAGGGTAATTGCAACAATGTCCGAACTACAGCCAAGATGGCAGATCTACGGCCGTCTATGGCCGTCTGCTTCAAATAACTTAATTGACATTGTCAATCAGTAGGTGTCCTAGCCTGATTGACAATGTATCAATGGAATAGTAGGAATGACCACCTCTAACCACTGTTATATTGTATTAGCATGCTCTACCATACAGATTTATTAAAATAACATTTTATTCATTAACCCATTCAGTCCGGGAACACATCTCTGTCATTTTAAGATTTCTTTGGCTATTTAAAAATAGCAGATATACAAGCTCATAGCGCGGCACAGAGTGTGAGCTTGTATATCTGCTATTTTGGAAAAATCTTGATATTTTTTTTGCAAATCTTTGAATATATATTATTTACAGCGAACATTTGTAACTGTCAAATGTCTCAACAAATGTCTTCATAGCAGATCTACAAGCTCGTAGCGCGGCACACGGTGCCGCGCTACGAGCTTGTAGATCTTCTATTTTTGAATAGCCAAAGTATAAAAATAATGGTTAAATAAATCAATCTAAAATGATACAGATGCGTTCCCGGAGTTAATGGGTTAAAGTAATGCCCGGATTGTAGCTTTAACTCAGATAATTGTGTGTTTTGCTGTTATTTAATCATTAGTATATAATGAAACCAACAGCTCTCTCCTCTCCGCTGCTCTCTTTATCAGGTTACTGTACAAGGCCATCGACTCCAACAGGGAGAACCTGGGTCCCATCTACAACTACCGCATAGAGATCTCCATCTTCTTCATCATCTACATCATCATCATCGCCTTCTTCATGATGAACATCTTCGTAGGTTTTGTCATCGTCACGTTTCAGGAACAGGGAGAGAAAGAGTACAAGAACTGTGAACTTGACAAGAACCAGGTCAGCATTGTGTGAAAGGTTTTTAACTTATGTGTGGTTTTTCGAAAGTGTTAGTTTTATATATGTAAGTATATCGTTGCTATCGGGCAGAAATCTCTTTACATACATACATACATACATACATACATACATATACATACACACACACACACACACACACACACACACACACACACACACACATACATATACACTGTATATATATTATTTATAAATCTTTCTGGCAACCTGTGTGTGTGTGTGTGTGTGTGATCAATATTCTATTCTTAACATAGCTGTTATATATCTACAGTATACATACAGTAATGTGTCAGTATGGCTGTCCTTCGCATATCTAGAGAACGGTCATCCAGTCGGCTTCACACTTGGCGGGTGTACTGAGGACCCATGGGAGTGCAGGGTTGAGTGTGAAGTTGATCGGATGAGTGGTTCTCCAGACCGGCCCCGGCACGCGCATCATGCGAATCACTCACCTGAATGACTTCACACTTGGCTGGTGTAAAGTCGATCAGAGGACTAGTTCTCCAGAACCAGCCTGATACGTTCCAACCACTGACCATGCCCCCGAACGGGCATTGCATTGTTGGAAATGGCAAATACTAGGGATGGGACGATAATCGTTATTATCGTTTATCTTGAGAAAACCACTCACAGTAATCGCATCGCGGAGATTTTAATTTATTGTGAAATTGTCCTCATACAGTCATACAAAATTCAGTCCCACTTAAACCCTCTAGTCTTGATAATACTGACCTGCAAAGAACGCATTTGGTACCCTCTTATTTCACTCTACACAAATCGATTCGCCAATAATAGTAGATCAACGCAACGCGTTGTGAGCTTGTAGATCGGCTATTTTTGGCGAACAACCCCAAATAGGGATGCTGGGGATTCAAGTGGTTAACAAAAGGGGCATTTTACGTTTTATGCATATTTTGATTATCGCGATAACATCGTTAATCGCAATTATTTTTGCCACCATAATCGTGACGTGTAATTTTCATATCGTCCCATCCCTAGCGAATACATATATTTAGTAACTGTGTAGTATAGACATTTCCTATCATGTTGGTGCCAAACAAAACACACAAGTCTTACTAAGTGTTATGTATTTCTATGCAGCGCCAGTGTGTAGAATACGCTCTCAAAGCCCGTCCATTGAGGAGGTACATCCCTAAGAACCCATACCAGTTCAAGTTCTGGTATGTGGTGAACTCCACGCCGTTCGAGTACATCATGTTCGTTCTCATCATGCTCAACACACTCTGCTTGGCTGTCCAGGTAAGAAGCCTCTAAACGCCAATTATCCGTGGTGTTACTAATGCTACAAAATGCTACAAAAGATGGGTTAATCTAATCTTTCGCAATCTTGATATCCTATAACTTCAAATTCACAGTTTAAAAAACATGCTCCCTTTTGCTTTTCCACCTTAGCATTACGGCCAGTCTCCACTTTTCAACTATGTGATGGACATTCTGAACATGGTCTTCACTACTGTTTTCACCGCGGAAATGGTTCTGAAGCTCATTGCTTTCAAACCCAGGGTAAGGCTGCACCTTCACCCAACTGACCTACACATCATATTCATACTGTATATATAACACAATATCACTGTCGGGTGGAAACCTTGTATGTCCAAAACAATTTCTATTCAGGAAATGAAAAAAAAAAAAGGATCCAATGTAGTTATTTAAGAAAACTTAAGAAAAAAATCAGAAGTAGCAAAAAAAAATACCAGATCTATTTATAGCTCACAAGTCATAACATGTGAGCTTTTAATTTATTTTTTATTTTTGCTACTTTTGTGACACTGTAGTATGACATTCAGTAGGGCATTCATTTTCGAAAAAAACATAAAAAGTTGAAATATGGAGATACTGCCCAACAGCAACGATATTCATGTACATACCACATATAGCATATTCATACACATACTGTACTGCACATAGATAGATAACAGACACACACACACACACACACACACACACACACACACACACACACACACACACACACACACACACACACATTATTTTATTAATGTAATATATATATATATATATATATATATATATATATATATATATATATATATATATATATATATATATATATATATATATATATATAATTGGAGAGGACAGGATTGTGAATGACTGGAATTTTTTTCCCCATGCATATTTCCCCTCGACTCTACTGCCCGGCAACACAGATCTGTGTTCCAAAGAAGGACAGAGATCCCGTAAGAGAACACAGTGTGGTGTGCAGTGGTGTTACAGTTACTTATATGCTTCATATATACTTGTGCTGTTGCGCCGGTGTCACATGTTGAAAATAACCGGTCTACATGCTTGCAACGTGTCACACCGTGGCGCGTAGAGGCTGTCACGATTATGACATTTTGCTTGACGATTAATTGTCACTCAAATAATTGCGATGAACGATTTCATTGTGTTTTCTGTCGTTGTTGGAACATTATGAATACACATTACATTTCTGTATGGCTTTTAGGGTTTGTAAACAAACACATTTTTTATTACTTTATACTTAAAAATAAGCATTAATAATGGAACTAGCCGATCTACGAGCTCAAATGCGACGCATTTTGAGCTTGTACATTTACTATTTCCACTATTTTGATGATTATGATTATGACGATTATGCAAAAATGATTATGTAAAAAAGATGATCTCGATTATTTCTCAGAATTGGGATTAGGCGTTTATGTAATAATTGTGACAGGCCTAGTGGCGCGTTGTGGGCTTTTACACTGGCTATTAGCAAGTGACATAAATGGCTGCCATGTGAACAGCAGTTGTATAATGCAGTGATTAATAAAGGCGTGTGCGGTGTAGACTTTAACGATAAATACATACAGTATGAAATTCAGCATGAGATTTGAGCGGTTGTATGTTATGTTTATCTGAACACCGCCCTGCCTGCACCTCTGGACTCATTCAGGGTTATTTCGGAGATGCCTGGAACGTGTTTGACGCCATGGTTGTGATGGGCAGCATAGTAGACATTGTCCTCAGTGAGATTGATGTAAGTAAGACCCTCTCCGACCAGTCATTCTCTACCCTGTCCTCTCTCCGTCATCTGGAGGTTCCTCTGACCATGGAACAGCTTTTTCCATGGCAGGACTCGATTCTCTGGGAGGCCTGAAGTATCTTGATTTTTCTCTGATCACTAACTTAACTCTTAAAGCTGCAATCCATAACTTTTTTGTGAATAAAACTTTATTTTAACCAATCTGTAATAATGGTAGTACAGTACATGAACCTGGAAATAATGCTCTTAATTATAACTCAACATTAAAACTTTTGGGGACCAGGGTTCAGATCCAGAGTGCCGGACATGAAAGTTACGGATTGTAGCTTTTAATATCTGATCTGTTTTTCTCTCTCTTGTCCACTCCTCTGACCCTGCCATTTCATCAATCCCTTTACACATTCAATTTCAATTTCTTTCTTTCCTGTTCTCTCTCTCTCTCTCTCTCTCTCTCTCTCTCTCTCTCTCTCTCTCTCTCTCTCTCTCTCTCTCTCTCTCTCTCTCTCTCTCTCTCTCTCTCTCTCTCTCTCTCTCTCTCTCCCTCCCACCGACCTCATTATCATCTCTCCTCCCCGTACATGTTGTATATGCATTTAACAGCACTATTTCCCTGATGCTTGGAACACGTTTGATGCCTTAATTGTTGTTGGTAGCGTCGTCGATATTGCTATCACTGAAGTGAACGTAAGTACTGCTTTTTCTGCCTCCATCATGGAACTGAAGCCTTACAATGAAGCCAAGTGGCAATTTCGAATACAGTTTCAAAGTATCCCTGTGAATCTCTCTTTGTGTCATGTTAGAATTTGATTTGTGTCCTGCGTGCTTAGTAGAGGCCTCCACTTCTGAATGTTAGCTTTAGCTACTCTATGAAAAGCTACCCTGCTCAACATAACTTTCTTATTTTATATAATCATTAAAGGGACAGTTCACCCCCAAAATGACTTTTTTTCTATCGATTACTCACTCACATGGAGACTTGAATTCAGTTCAAAAATGTCGTTTTTGTCGCATTCCTAAGCCTATAATTTGATGACCGAATGACATATAGTATCTTTCCACTGGTCATCAAAGTATTGGCTTAGGAATGCGACAAAAACAAGAAAAACTTTTTTTGGGTGAACTAACCCTTTAATGGAAAATACATTTGAGCTTGCTCAGAATTGTTGGCTTTTGGCTTTTTCTGTAAAGCTTCAGTTTTGATTCTTAAACCTGATTTATACACACGGCAGTGTCCTGTGTCGAAAATATTCGATCTAAAAGCTCACAACACGTGTTGTGTGCGCTTGTACATCAGCTGTTTTCGTCACAGGACACCATCGTACGACGTAGTATCAATTTGGCATTGTCTGTTGGTGGATGTTCTCTGTCTATTGAATTAACCATTGAATTAACCTCCCTTGTAGGTCACTGTATTAACAACCTCTGCATGTAGACTTGTGAATGATGGTTTACAGTTATGTTTGCTACAGGAATCATGACCTGTTATCTGGAGAACATGCCAATGTTTTACGTTTGACCTGAAAGTGCACATGTATTATGTTCCATTAAAGGTGTCCCATGTTTTTTTTTCTTGGGAACCTAAACTGGTATTATGGTTAGAGAACGTTGGCTTGCAATGTTTTTTTATTGCTTGTCTAATTCTTACTCCTGTTCATTTTGTTTCCATAGAAACTTGTTGAGGCAAGTATGGGAATGATAAACAAAAAGAAAAATGTCTTTTTGTGTGTACTTCGTCTGATGACAACTTTATCTTTGGGACCCCTTTACGGTGCTAATGGATTAAGAACAAAATTAGTCATCTAATGTTTTATTGACTTGGGCAAAAAAAATATACAAACTGTATGCAATTCTGACTGTAGTACAACAAAAAGCACAGAATAAGTGTTTATCCTTAAGGTCGCTGTAACAGTGACTGAATCAGTCCTTTCCAAGTTCATATCAAGATGGAATAAAATGGTGGATGACTACTAATCTACTACAACCACCCCGTACCTCAGTATTCTTCTCTCTATGGCCTGGCTGGGCAGTGTTTTAAAACCTAGTTGAACCTTCCCTAGTAAACACACAGGTGACACTCATGGTCAGAATAAGTAATCTACACACACACACACACACACACACACACACACACACACACACACACACACACACACACACACACACACACACACACAAATTGACACAAGAACATCACCTGTTTGGCATTTTGCCACATTTTCCTTTTTTAGACCAGACGATGTGTAGGGCTGTCACGATAACACATTTAAGTTGACGATTAATTGTCACTCAAATAATTGCGATTAACGATTTAATTGTGTGTTTGGCGTTGAACATTGGAACATGTGAATACATGTTTTATTTCTGTTTGCCATTTAGGCTTGGTAATAAAACATTCCACAGGGCAGACATGACAAATAACTTAAATATTCTTTGAGACACACATCCGAGCTTTTGACCAATAAGCATCTTTGTTTTGCCCGATTTCGGCCCAGCTGACGATTTTTGGGGCTAAACAAAGGCATCACGTGACGTTGATCCCCTTCCTCTATTCGCTCATACTACAACATGACATATGTGTAGGCAGAAGAATACAAAGAAATTATTGACATATTTAATCATTTTATACATGTAAAAAAAAGCAGAAATAGGTCTGCTTTTTCTGCTTTTTTTCATATTCGGAAATGTGCGAACATTTTCAATATGAAAACGATTATTATGACGAGTATCTCAAATAATTGCGATTATCTCAAATAATTGCGATTATCTCAAATAATTGCAATTATACGATTATGTAATAATCGTGACAGGCCTAACGACGTGGTGATGATGCTTACTGTAGGTGCAGTGTATTGAAGTCTCACTGCTCAACCAACCCCCAGCCCCTCCCCCTAACCCCCAGGCCCTCCTGAGTGCTCTATTTTCTGAGCTGCAGTGCTGTTTTTCTGGAGCTATATCATATCTCAGTGTTTCCTGTGTTTGTGTTTCAAAATGAGTATTTGTGCATGAGTGTATTTGTGTGTGTGTGTGTGTGTGTGTGTGTGTGTGTGTGTGTGTGTGTGTGTGTGTGTGTGTGTGTGTGTGTGTGTGTGTGTGTGTGTGTGTGTGTGTGTGTGTGTGTGTGTGTGTGTGTACTAGGCACTAACATTGTTTCAACTATCTGTGGTGTGTACAGTATAGATGGTGAATGTTCATGCATGGGTGTTTATGTGTACATACAGTAGTGTGTGTGTGTGTGTGTGTGTGTGTGTGTGTGTGTGTGTGTGTGTGTGTGTGTGTGTGTGTGTGTGTGTGTGTGTGTGTGTGTGTGTGTGTGTGTGTGTGTGTGTGTGTGTGTGTGTGTGAGTATATCTCTGTGTGTAAACCATGATTGTTTTACAGTGATATTGATTTCACAAGGTCTTTCATAGCAGATCTTGTGAGGCGTCTTTCACCTGTTATTTGTGGCGTGCTGTCATTGCATGCGGCTGCTCCTCTGTGTTAACTGGACACATAGATCAACTAGATCAGCAACGATTAAAAAAAAAACTAGATTCATGCATTCGTAATAGCTGATCTAGGCTATGTTTCTGCTGTATGCTTTATCCATTTCACTCTTGAGTTTTGCCAGCAGTGCATGTGCAGTAGACGTGTTAGGTGTTGGAGTCTCTTTCAGTGCATGTGCAGTAGTCGTGTGTGAGGTGTCGGACTAACATCCGTTCGTTCCATGTCATGCCCCTCACAGATGGTCACCCACCTTCACCCAGTTCCCACCACCCCTCCGGTCAGTTTCTCCCATAGACCCTCTGTGAAGTTTTTTCCTTTCTCTCTCTTGCCATACCCGATCTTATAACCTCCAGACAGAATGGCCCTGGAGCTCAGAGCTTGGACATGTCCACCCTTATACTATGTTGAGGATCGATTAACGACAGCGATCATTCATGTAAAATAATGCAAATATTGTCATATATTTGAATTCCGTTTCCTTAAATTTGTGTAGGCTGAATCGGCTTCACACTGTAAAGCATCATTGTTAATTATACAGTTCCAGTGAAGGTATAGACAGCAGACACACACACAACCTGGATAGACGAGAGACTTCATTGGAATTAGCGTGATAAAAACGTATTTCAGAGTTTTTAGTCCTGCTCATTCACATCCAGTCATCAGGTAAGACTGGAGATTGAAGAATAAAAACGGGGAGATGTTGTGATTGTTGTAATCATTCCCCCCCAGAGGTTTATTGCAGCTGAGTTTGAGGTTCTTTGTTGATCTTGTGTTTGTGTCTCTGTGAGTGATTGTCTCTGTGTTCTGCTCTATCTTCCTGTAGTGAGCTCTTAAAGCTCAGAACGGAACTCATTTGTAGAGCAGGTGTGTAGACTCCAGTCAGGTGCATGACCAAGTTCTACAAAACTTACCTCTATCCCTCTTTCCCTTTAAACCTCTGTCTTTTTTTTGGGGTCTTTTTTTCCCCCTGTTCATTCTTTCTGAGTCAGTTTTTTTCCTCCTCTTTATTATTTGTTTCTCTCTTTTTCTCCAACCCCCTTCGTATTCTCTCTCTCGTCCTCCCTCTGCCCTCGTCTCCTTCCCTCACTCACTCATTTCTCTCTGCACTGCACTGTGCAGAGAGCGCCCTCCTGTGGCGGCTTTGTTGCAGGGCACTGTTGACAATGCATGGGTTGCTGTGATGCTCTTATCAGTTCACCAATGGCTCCCCCCTCCCCCCATCAAAATATCTTGTATGTATGCGGTGCTTGTCTGCAAACGTGCCAGTGCTCAACGCATGCTCCATCAAGGCTGTGACCAGGATTAGCTAAAGAACCTCCTCAGGCTAATACCACCGTTTATTATTTCTGCTTATTCTGCACTTCACATTGAAAGCGTGTGAAACTCCTGGGCTGAGGGGATGTTGAATGAAGCCATTATCTGTCTGGAGTTTCTCTCTTTAATAGTTTTTTTCCAGTGCTGAGTGCTGCCTTCAGCTGACCTTTAAGCCTGATTTATATTCCGTAGCACAACAGTGTCATTGTCAACAATAACTGATTTGTGACACCGCCGTGCAATGCAATATTGAGTTGCTCGCATTATTTTGCTGTGAAGCCATACATCTCATTATGCAGGTTCAGTGTGTCGGCCACTGTGACAAAGTAAAATTCACCTCATTACTCGGTTTCTCTCCACATACAAATATAGACTGGACTCTGTCGATTTTGGGATGATGTTATTACGTTTTATTCACATTTTATCAAATTTATCAAACTTGTTGTGTGTATGTGTGTGTGTGCGTGTGCGTGTGCGTGTGTGCGCGTGTGTGCGCGTGTGTGTGCGTGTGTGTGCGTGTGTGTGTGTGTGCGTGTGCGTGTGTGTGGTGGTGTGGATTTGTGTGGAAGTCCAGACTACTTTATATTTTTTCTTAAGTTCTTTGGTCAGCGAGAACTGACTTTCATTTACACTTATAATACATCACACCATTTTAAATACTTGTTTTTCATTAATTCATCACAATCCTGATTAAAGTGAGATAGCTGTTGGCCTTTTTGCCTTGACATCAGCTTATACATGTAGATTCTTTGTGTGTGTGTGTGGTTGGTAACAATAATGCACAGTGGACACAATATACAGTATTATTCTGATCTAAAGTTATACGTTGGTGTGTGTGTATATTGTGGGTTACTCGAAAAAAACCTATAGTGTGAAATTGGGCTGTGTGCCGACAACTAATAGTGCCTTTACCGTGACATGAATTAATAAAACCGGTTTGTGCCAGTCAGTTAGCTTTTCATTACCACTGTCAATAGAGCCCCAAGCATTTCAAACATGTATAAACCATTAAGACCATTTAATTGTGCCAGCCATTACCATTACCCGGGGGAGCGATAAAGTTGTGTGCCAGTCTTCAGTATTACCTAGTGTTTAAGTCGTCTGATGTTTGTCAGTTTTCCTTGCACATGCTCAGCATTAAGAACCCCTTTTGTTGTGGTGCAGTCTTATGTGTTTAAAGCATTAAGATGTCATTGTATGTTTGTCATTAGAGTAACTGCACTGTCAATGAATGCCTGTGTTTAATGTCATAGTGTAACAATAAGAATAAGTATAGTCCTGTCAGTTTTATATTGTACGTATGTGTGATAAGCATAAGCATAGTGATGCATACTGTAGTAGTGTGTCCTGGTGTAGTCTTACTCTGTAAGGGCTTGTACAATGTCATGTGTTTATTGTGTGTCCCAACATATTGGAGACCTGCGGGTTCTGGTAACGTTGTATAATGAGTCATTAATCCAGGTCTTTGATTTTAAAGCCAACGGAGGCTCCTCAGGTGGATGAGTCGGGGGTAAGATGCCCCCCCCCCCCCCCCCCACACTCTCAGGGCCATGCCCATGTTTATATTTGCATTTGTTTGTTTGTTTGTTTTGTTTTGCTTTTCGGTTGTCTACAATACCTATCGTATCACTTTTTTCAACCTCCTTTCTGTTCTCGACAAGGTTTCCATTTCTCTGTTTTGAATTCTCGCATTCATTTCTCAGATGTGTCCTTCATTTCTTTGTTTGCAAATATATCCTCTAGACTTTGCTGTTCATTCTTCCAACTGTTTGGAGTTGTTTGGTTTTGTTTTATTGTTTGTCTTTTTAAGCAGAGTGTCACTCAAACGTGGTGGCGCAGGAGTGGGAGCGGCAGGAGTCCTTTGTTTGTTTTGTTTGTTTTGTTGTGGGAGGGGCCGCTCCTCACGTTTGTAAAGTTGACAACCCTACAGTACATGGTCACTTCCACCACCTCGCGTGGGGCGGTGAGTGACCCATGGATGCCCCCCCCCCCTCCCCCTCCCCCTCCCCTATCCTAGGATCAGGTCACCCAGCTTTGACCTTTTGAACCTCCTAGCTGACCCACTACGGGTTGGTGACTCCCACTGTGACTCCGCATGCAGTGACTCTGGACAGAGGGTTGCCATGCTTGTGCAGATGTGTCCTGTCAAGTATGGCGAGGTTTTACCAGCATGCTTGCCTCCTTGCTTCCTCCCCTGTAGGTTCTGTACAGTAGCAAGGCCCCTGTCGGTGCTTTCGAAACAAATCTCACAGAAACATATCAGCTGAAGCCACACTGCATGGGGACACAACTCTGGCTCATCAACTGTAGGCAAAAAATGTTCGCCTATAAGAACACGGCCAAAAAAAGGCATGCTTACGATTTTTCTGTTATAATTGTACTCCATGGTATCAGCCAAGGAAGCTATGCTTCGTTTAACCCATTAAGGCCTGAGGTGCCGGTTCTACAAAATGTCTTCCAAATCCTAACCTATAAAAAAATGTTTCTATATCAGTGGTGCTCAAACATTTTCATGTCAAGGACCCCCAAAATTATATGTATTTTGGCCGCCAACCCCCATCTCAATTGTTCCAGGGACCCCCAGAAGCAAAGATTTGAGTTTTTTGCTTTAAAAAATATGTATATTCAAAGATTTGCACGAATTTTCAAGATTTTTCAAAAATAGCTGATCTACAAGCCGACTGCCGCGCTATGATCTTGTATATCTGATATTTTTGAATAGCCAAAGTATAAAATAATGGTTTAAGTGGTTACACAGATGCGTTCCCGGGTTTTAATGGGTTAAATTGTAACCTAAGTTGATGACTCTCCGTGTTGCTGAGGATGCAGTGATGCTGCCAGCCCATATGTATCTGTGTTAGGCCTCAATCATCCAGCAAAGCAACCGCCAGGTACCCTGCAGTGAACTCGCCGTTGCCCTCCCGTTCTCTGACCATGCTTTCACCCCCAACAGAACACAGAGGAGAGTGCTCGCATCTCCATCACCTTCTTCCGTTTGTTCCGAGTCATGCGATTGGTCAAGCTGCTGAGTCGAGGGGAGGGCATTCGCACCCTGCTGTGGACTTTCATCAAATCTTTCCAGGTGAGCAGTGTTGATTTTGACAGCAAATTTTGATTTAGTTTTAGTCATAGTCTTTTGACTACATTTCCATTGAGTTTGTGTCATATTTTAGTCATCTGAAATGTTTTAGTTTTTGTCTAGTTTCAGTCGACTAAATATACAGTTGATTTAGTCGACCAAAAAATATTGATGTAATGGCTGATTTTACACTTGGTTGCATTTTGAAAATAGCAGATCTACGAGCTCGCAACGCGTTGTGAGCTTGTAGATCTGCTATTTTCACCCGAGCGCAACCAAACATAAAATGAATTTTGACTTTGAAGAAATGACTTTTAGTTCTACTGGATCTCTTCTCTAGTCCCTCCGTAACATTTTAGTCTAGTTTTTATTTGTTGACGAAATTGTAATATATTTAGTCTTAGTCGTCATAGCTTAGTTTTGATTTAGTTTTGATTTAGTTTTCGTCAGTGAAAAAAGGTAGTCGACGAACATTTATCGTCATAGTTTTAGTCGACGAAATCAACACTGCAGGTGAGCTGCAGTGCTGTTGACCGCTCAGTGATTCAAGGGGGAAATCTCCCATGGCTTGGGATTCATGGATCTTAATCATGTTCTTTGTTTTCAGGCTCTACCGTATGTGGCTCTGCTGATAGCCATGATGTTCTTCATCTATGCCGTTATTGGCATGCAGGTCAGTGACTGAGCTTGTTGGAAATTGCTTGTTTCATCACATTTCTATTTAGTCCAACCACACGGTAAAAAATCCTGTGTTCCAGCTAATGCAGTTGTCATTTTCATGGGCGAGCACCCATGTTGTTGGGCATGTTGGTCTTACAATTTGGCAAATTTAATAAGCGCCATTTTATCATCATGTCCCAAAGGGCTACACTTAAAAACAAAACAATAATAAAAGCTATAATAAGTAAGTAAAACCAATGGATGGCAATATACACACATACTGTACATACATGTCCACATAATAAGGTCTTTACCATAATAAGGTCTAAAATAGCCGATCTACAAGCTCAGAGCGAGGCATTGTGAGCTTGTAGATCTGCTATTTTTGGCTAAAGTTCTCCTCAGAAAAGGGATGCTAGGGTTCAAGTGGTTAAGGTAAAAATAAATATAAAATTACACAAAGATTTGGCAGCCCCCCTAAAGTAATCCAGAAGACCCCCTGTTGAAGACCCCTGGACTAGTGGGTCTAAACTGTAACTGAGGAATTGACTGTGCTTGGCATTTTCTTGCTATATTTACCCAAATGACTGACTGATTCCATTTCAGATGTTTGGCAAGGTAGCCATGGTGGACGGCACGCAGATCAACAGGAACAACAACTTCCAGACCTTTCCTCAGGCTGTGCTGCTGCTCTTTAGGTAAAGTAAAAGCACTGGTTCTCAACCTGGGCCTTGAGGATATTGCAAGTGGACCCCCCAGCTAATTGGCAAAACACTAAGATTGTAATGATGATTCATTGATATAAAATACAAAAACATTTCTTTTTGGGGGGGCGGGGTTATTTTTCATTATTGTGATACTGATAAATGTGAAGTTAATGTTAATTTAAAGGAGTACTCACCCAAATAATTACTTCTATCAATTACACACGCCATGAAGCCTTCAATAATTCGATGACCGGGTGGCTGCCCAGTATAGGAGACTCTTTGAGAAAGACTCTCTGACGGTCATCAAATTATTGGCTCAGGAATGTGACAAAAACGTAAAAAAATATACATGAATTCAAGGCTTCATGGTGTGTGTAATTGATAGAAAATAAGTATTTTTTTGCGGTGAACTACTCCTTTAAGTGGTCAGATGGGTGGGCCGCAAACACTTGAGATTTTCAAGTTTTGACGGGAAATGGATATAGCTTTGCCGTTCGTACATTGTTCAGAGCAGTGTTGATCTCGTCGACTAAAACTATGATGAAAAATGTCTGTCTTTTTTCACTCACGAAAACGAAATAAAAACTAAGCTATGATGACTAAAACTAAATTACCAAATATACTGACAATTTCGTCAACAAATAAAAACCAGACTAAAATGTTTTGGAGGGACTAGTGGAGAAGAGATCCAGTAAAACTAAGACAAGTCATCATGGTTGCACGCGGGTGTCACAGACCGCAAATAGTTGATCTACAAGCTCACGACGCGTTGTGAGCTTGTAGATCGGCTATTTTCGGCATGCAGCTAAGTGACAATCATTCCGATGCCATCACGGCCCGCCAAAACAAAATTTTAGTCGACTGAATCAACTGTAAATTTAGTCGACTAAAATCTTATGATATTTAGTCGATTAAAACTAGACTAAAAGTAAAACATTTCAGGTGACTAACATATGACTAAAACTAAACAGACTTTTATTCAAAATGACTATGACTAAATGACTATGACTGTTTTAGGTCGGCAACGGGGGAATCCTGGCAGGAGATCATGCTGGCGTGTGTGTCAGGGAAGCTGTGCGACCCGGAGTCAGAGTCACCCGGAGAGCATGTCTGTGGCAGTGGATTTGCCATCATCTATTTCATCAGTTTCTACATGCTCTGCGCCTTCCTGGTACGAACATTCTTGTGTAATTTCTAATTTAAGTTTTACATTTTTAATTCTTTTCAGTTCAAAATGTTACTTGAGTAAAAGTACAAAAGTATTGGACTCAAAATATACTTAAAGTACCAAAAGTAAAAAGTACTTTAATGTAGATCGCCTATTTTCAAATAGCCTAGGTATAAAATAGGGCTAAAGTGGTTAATGTGCGTATTATAATGTAATATATTTATATCTGCAAAGTAACTAGTAAATAAAGTTTTCAAATAATTGTTGTGGAGTAAAAGTACAAGTATAGACAATTGGAAATACTAAAGTAAAAGTACCTCAAAATTGTACTTGAGTAAATGCACTTAGTTACTTTACACCACTGACAGGGGTCATCAATGTGTCCGTACACGGACAAATGTGTCTGTGTTTTTTACATAACATTATAATGTTCTTATTTTGATCATAAGACCCAATTACTGAATGTCAAGTCTCCAGTTTTTTTTTTAGAATATGTATGACACACCAGCATGGCGATGACCCCTGGTAGTGTACATAACCCATACACTGTACACATCACCAGAATTGGAGGCATGAAGATGTACTAGAACCCTTATTGTCTATTGTTGTGCTTCTTCCAGATCATCAATTTGTTTGTGGCCGTCATCATGGACAACTTTGACTATCTGACGCGCGATTGGTCCATTCTGGGCCCACATCACTTAGACGAGTTGAAGAGAATCTGGTCAGAGTACGACCCAGAGGCTAAGTATGTGCTTAATTGTATGTCTATACTGTACCTATATCGTGATTCGAATCGTATCGTTTGGTGAATGAATCGTTACATGCCTAATATCTATTGTATATCTACATCTATCTATATAGAGATTATGATGTACCGTCCGTATGTCTGATTAAAGCAGTTTGTCTTTTCAATAAGTGCGTTGATAAGTGACACTTATATCTGGGCTTTCATCTCATACAGGGGCAGAATTAAGCATCTGGATGTCGTCACTCTGCTCCGCCGTATCCAGCCTCCTCTCGGCTTTGGGAAACTATGTCCTCATAGAGTGGCTTGCAAGGTATTCTTCCCTTCCCTTCCCTTCTCTTCTCCTCTCCTCACATTCAGTTCTTAACCCATTCAATCCGGGAACACATCTGTGTCATTTTAAGATTTCTTTGGCTATTCAAAGATAGCAGATATACAAGCTCATAGTGCGGCACTGAGTGCCGCACTATGAGCTATTATATATGCTATTTTTTTTTTATCTTGAAAATTTGTGCAAATCTTTGAATATATATTTTTAAAGCGAACATTTGTAACTCAAATCTTCAAGTATGTTAACTATATCAGTGGTGCTCCAACTTTTCCATGTGAAGGACCCCCAAAATGATATGTATTTCGCCGCAAACCATCTCAAAATATGTTGTTCCAGGGAACCCCCAGAAGCACAGATCAGAGTAAAAAAAATTCGCTTTAAAACATATATATATATTCCAAGATTTGCACAAATTTTCCACGATTAAAAAGAAAATAGCCAAAGAAATCTTAAGATCTTAAAAAGAAATATTTAAATATTAAAATGAACAGATGCATTTCCGGTCTTAATGGATTAAGCTATCCTATATTACAACCTGACGAAAACCCCTTTTCTTTCAGAGACTGGTAGCCATGAACATGCCTCTCAACAGTGACGGTACGGTCATGTTCAATGCCACTCTGTTTGCATTGGTACGCACAGCCCTGAAGATAAAAACTGACGGTATGTGACAAACTACTGTACTGTACCACTGCCCCACAAACATAAAATTCAGTGTTCCCTGCTTTCAGTTATTACAGCTTGTGGATTGTAAAATGCTTAATTTGTACTCTGTTGCATGACACCGTTATACGACTAAGTATAAATCAGGCTTAAAGGGCCATTGATTTGTGAGCTAGTTTCTCAGGGTGTTGTTGTTGTTTTTCTTGATGCAGGTAATCTAGAGCAGGCCAACGAGGAGCTCCGAGCAGTCATCAAAAAAATCTGGAAGAGGACCAGCACAAAGCTGCTAGACCAAGTGGTGCCCCCTGCTGGTGGTCAGTGAATACAGCCTGTGTCTGTCTGAGTGTCCAAGCAAATCGTTCCATGTGCCTGAAAGCCCCCCCAGCGATACGTTATACACATAAAACTTCATTGGAGGAACCTATACACCAAATGACACAGGCTTATTACGTTCTCCGTTCCCCATGTTTCCATGTTTAAACTGTGCAGAGAAGAGAGACTCCCTTCGCTCCTAGCTAAAATACATGTGTTCATCCTCATTCATAATAGGATGCAGTCAAACAGTCAGACACTCTCATACCAAGGTTATTATAGTTGTGGATTTTTCATTTTAGTTTAGTTTTAGTTAGTTTAGAATTTTTTGTTTTCTAATTCAGTTGGTTTTAATTAGTTTCTAGAGCGGATTTGCTAGCTTTTATTTTTTGATAATGTTAATAGTTTTAGTTAGTTTTTATTAGTTTTAGTTTTTTTATACTTTCGGCCCTTTTTAATCCTGTACCAAATTAACACATACAGTCAGGTGCAGGATTGAAAAGGGCCAGAGTAAGTATTGTGTGATAAAAACTCAAGAAAAGATAGCATTTAAAAAATATATTCAGTTACAGATCAAGCTTATAAATAATTTGACATAAACGAAAACTAAGGGCATTTTGTCTATCAAAACTGTCTGTAAACACACAATACAGTTTCAGTTAGTTATCGTTTTTCTTTTAGTTTTTTCAGTTAATGAATTTTTCCTTTATAATTTTCACAATACAGTTTCACTTAGATTTTTTCATTCAGTTAACGTAAATTAATCGTTTTTGTTATTTCGATAGTTTTCGTTAACTATAATAACCTTGTCTCATACACAAATGACAGCTGTATCCGGCCATTTCTGCTCTGCTCAGCAGTGTTGTCCTCATCCATGTGTGTGTTTTATCTACAGTCTTCCCTGTCCTGGATGCTGATGGAGATCACTTAGGCTTTGGGCTTGCATGGCCTTTGTAGAACCAGTGATTCTCAACCTTTTTAAATTCAAGGGCCCCCAGTTTGATATGCATTTGGAGACAGACCCCCCCATTTGATATTATTTTTCATTTCTGGGACCCCAATCTGCACTGTAAAATATACCTCTGAGAGTTACAGACCTATTACAGCTCCATTTTGGTTCCTAACTGTAAGTCATTTTTCTGGGGACCCCTGGAACCCCCTCACGGACCCCTGGGGGTCCCCGGACCCCATGTTGAGAAACACTGTTGTAGACCACTGTGCCAATGCATGCTATGTCTTTTTCCACTAATCTCTCTCTTTTTATTCCTCTCTCTATCTATCTCTCTCTCTCTCTCTCTCTCTCCCTTTATCTCTCTCTATCTCTCTCTTCCTCTTTCTCTGTTGTCTTAAATCTGCGTCCTTCTCTCACATGCTTGAGCTCCCACAGCTTCTCCTTCATTCTCTGTATATATCTATGTATCCAAACAGTTGTAAGTGCTTCAGAATATTCTGAAGCAGTTCTGTTTCAGGGTGGTGGCATGGAACTAGCGTTGCCTCTGTCTCTCCGATCTCTGTCCCCAGCGTCCTTGTTACGTATAATAAGTGACTCAGACCCCTGCTTCAGAATGATTCTACTCACACACACACACAAAACAAAACAAAACAATATACACATATGCAAACACCATTACATACTGTACAGTACTGATTACATACAGATACAGACAGTCAACACGAGCAGAAACACTAACCTACTAACTAACCTACTGACATGTATGCTTAGTTCTGCTTGCTTGCATGTGCTAAAGTAGTGGAGTAAGTTAAATGGCATCGTCAGACATAAACTGTAGAGATGGACCAACAGTAAATATGTTGTCTGTGAGTAGATCCTAAACGGTGGATGTGCCATGGATCAAAGCAGCTAAGAACAAAAACATAAATACTTTTTGATGTGTTAAAGCAATGCGGTCCTGTTAACTGGCACTTTGTACTTGACCCCGCTTGTTCCGTTTTCTCTATCTTTAGCCCATCACTGGGGATAGAGAACAGCAAACAGCGGTGACCGTAAAGTGTCTGTCTGTCTGTTGAATACGTGTTAAATAGTAGCATACATCTGGTTCTCTGTTCTCATTGAACTACAGACGAGGATCTCGTTGATTTGAGGTACAGTATATACACCATCAAGATGGATGTATATGATTTGAATTTATTTTGAAGGTTGGTCGGTGCTGACGAGCGCATCGCCCATTGACTATATATATATACAGTAAGACGTGCTTATACGTACTTGTGTGACATCATGAGGTTTGGTCCCAGCGTGCTGTATACCCCGAAGGAGACGGGTCAGAGAAGGGTCATGGCCGCAGGCTCTCTCTCCCAGGGTGCCGTTCGTTCGTTCGTTGTGTAGTGGTCCTGCTGAGTCTGACCCAGGAAGCATTTGTGTGGTCTGTTCACTCAGATGATGAGGTAACCGTGGGGAAGTTCTATGCCACCTTCCTGATACAGGACTACTTCAGGAAATTCAAAAAACGTAAAGAGGAAGGCCTGGTGGGTGCGCCCTCCTCCCAAAACAACAACACCGCCATCGCCCTGCAGGTGAGGCTTCGCTGTGTGTGTGTGTGTGTGTGTGTGTGTGTGTGTGTGTGTGTGTGTGTGTGTGTGTGTGTGTGTGTGTGTGTGTGTGTGTGTGTGTGTGTGTGTGTGTGTGTGTGTGTGTGTGTGTGTGTGTGTGTGTGTGTGTGTGTGTGTGTGTGTGTGTGTGTGTGTGAGAGAGAGATAATGAGAGAACATTAGGATCTGTGTGTGAAAACGTAATGTATATTATGTGCAATGGGGTTTTGTGTTTAAGTTCTGTGTGAAGACATGTTTCTAATGATGTGACTTGTGTTATAATTCAGCAGGTCATTCAGTGATATGAATGTACAGTATTGTTTTGTTCCTGTGGGTTCATTCATGGTCCTATAGCGTGTGAACTACTATAGTTAAATGAACACTCAGAGTTTTACAGTGTGTGGTACTGATGATGTTAAGTGTGTGTCACTGTCTGAGTCCATCCATCGTTGTCATCATATCATCACTGTCGGGCGGTAACCTCGTATCTCCATATTTAATTTCTTTATGTTTAAAAATAGTAGATCTACAAGCTCACAACGCATCGCGAAGCGTTGTGATGTAGGGTAGTTGTAGTGTGTCTGTTGGTTTTATAAATATTGAACCAATGAAAAGCATTAATTGTAGAAAAACTACATTGGATCCATTGGAATTCTTTCTTTTCATTTCCTGAGCAGTAATGGTTTAGGAGTGGGACGTACAAGGTTTCCGCCCGACCGCGACAATATGTGAATTTCCATGCATCGCATGTCACCCATTGGCTCATGAAGTCCACATGAACCCCGCCTTGTTTCCGTTTACCCTTCTGTTGGGCTCTCAAGGCATATAATGTGCAGTGGTGGAAAAAAGTACTCAAATTTTTTACTTAACTTAACTCTGTTACTAAGTAAAAGTCTGGAATTCAAAATTTACTTGAGTAAAAGTGCAAAAGTATGGGTATCAAACTGTAGAAAGTACTCATTACGCAGAATGTCAGATTTCACAAGTTTTCAAATGTATAACATGTCTAAAAATATTTTGAAAATAGCCGATCTACAAGCTCACAATGCGTTGCATCACGGCGCATTTTGAGCTTGTAGATCGGCTATTTTCAAATGGCCAGATTGCATATAGGGCTGAAGTGGTTATTTTATGTTTTATAATAATAATCTACAAAGTAACTAGTTACTAAAGTTTTCAAATAATTGTAGAGGAGTAAAAGTACAATATTTGTCTCTGAGATGTAGTGGAGTAGAAGTAAAAGTACAGACAATTGGAAATACTCCAGTAAAATAAAAGTACCTCAAAATTGTACTTAAGTACAGTACTTGAGTAAATGTACGTAGTTACTTTACACCACTGCATACAGTATGTGTCTTATCATCATAAACCTATAGGGTTGAAACCTGATCACCTTGTTATAAGCTGCTTCTCAGACCAGCCTACAGATTTGTCATTTAAACCCACTATGCTTTAGCCTACACTTAATAATAAATATGTGCACGACAAAGAAGATAAATTAAAAAGGTTATACTGCTACAATAATACAGTACAGCTCAGTCAATAATAACACACATTCACAGCAGGACATTCAGGAGAGGACATGTGTCTGTCTCGCAGTGTCTCCCATCTGTCACGGTCTGCATTGTAAATGTCAGGGGGTGATGCATATTCCAGCAGAAGTGCTGCTGTGTGTAATGTCCCTGTATGTGTGTTTGTGATTTGTATCGCTTAATTTATACTCTGTCGTACGACGGGAGTCGCACGCCGGGAATAGCCGATCTGCAAGCGCAACAACGCGCCACATCAACAACACGCTAGTGTGCACTAGCCTGGAAACCAGACGAATCTGCCATTGCAACAAAAAAAATTTGCCCTCGGCAGATTTGGTCTGGCGCCACTCAGTTGTGATTGGATTTCACTCCCTCCGAAGTAGTGAGGGACCAATCAGGGCCCAGTATGCAAATATGGGGCGGGTTTATCACCTGAGGCATTTTTTTTTTCGCCCCTTGGAAATACAGGTTCCACACAGAGATTCCAGACTAATATCTACACAGTGATATTAGTCTGGCCATGCCAGGCTAAGTGTGCACTTGTAGATCGGCTATTTTCAGCGTGCAACTTCGTCATTCGGTGACGCATAAATCAGGCTTATGATGTTACATTTTGGTAATGCAAAAAGGAATCTCTGGCTCAGAGAAGGGTCCTGGCCGTAGCCCCCCCTTAGTGCTTTTGTTGTGGTTGCAGGCTGGCCTTCGCACGCTGCATGATATTGGCCCCGAAATTCGCCGAGCGATATCATGTGATCTGCAAGATGACGATCTAGTAGACTTTATTCCAGAGGAAGACGAGGAGGTTTATAGGGTAACTAATTCAATTTTACCTGCCTGAGAGGTATACTCGGTTGAATATTATGCTTGTTAATTATTGACCTGGGAATATGAGGGCAACCCAATTGTTCTTTAGTTTGGTAATGTACATACTGTATAGAAAGACATTTATGTCTTGACAGACATCCTTGCCTAAATTAGTGGAACGTAAAACAGCACAATACACTTTGATTGATTGATTGATTGAATATTTTATTAGCAGTTTGCAGAAAAAAAGCACAGGAAAGTACAGTTCAATACAAGTTCAGCTAAGAGGATTTAAAACCCAAGAAAGCCTATTGCTTGTTTCCATTGGGGTCCTACTAAATTCATAGAGACATTTAATGACAGACAGATATACACTACTATGCAAAACATCATAAAAACTGTTTGAAAACAAAAATATAAATAAAAATATATACACAGCCACTGAGTGAACACACTAGTCTACATAACAGTACAATTGTATATAACAAAATTTTAGCTTTATTTAGTTCATTTGAATTTCTTTGTTTCTGTTTTGTTTCCTCCATTGTAGTTCAAACAAACTACAAAAGTCTGCATTCATTTTATTCACCTTGGGCCCTATTTTCGCCAGTGCTTTACCTATTATCCCTAAACTTCTTTGCCATTTTTTACTATTTTTAAAAACATTTTCAAATATTTAAAATAGCCAATCTACAAGCTCACAATGTGTCGATGTAGATCGGCTAGTTGACAAAAAATAGTAAAAAATGGCAAAGAAGTTTACGGATAATGGGTAAGGCACTGGCGAAAATAGGGCCCCTTATGCCATATGCCATTGAACCAGCTTTTGAACTTATTTTTGCCCATAACAATTTCTGAAAAAGAAAGCTTAACATCAAATAAGCACCTTCTCCTCCTCTGCTGTGTCGAGTGTGGTGAGGCCACTCTAAAACGTTGACCACGAGTGTTCCTTTGCAGCGTAACGGCGGCCTCTTTGGCAACCACGTCAACCAGATGAACGGCGGCCACCGCCGCTCCAACGGCCACCAAACCAACGCCACGCAACGGCCCCTTCAGGTGCAGCCGCCGCCGCACTACAACGACATGGACGAGCCGGTGGGGCGCCTGTGCCGCGCCAACGCCATGTCCCACCCCGACGACAACAACCACCACCATCACCAGCACCACCAGCACCACAACCGCAACCACAACTCCTCCTACGGCAAGTCGCCGAAATCTACCAACATCAACCTCAACAACGCCAACATGTCCAGCCTGCCCAACGGCGGGGGCCACAATCGATACTACGATCATGGCGGCCCTCCGAATGGCGTCCCAGGTGGCCACCGCGGAGCCTACTATGACTACGACAAGCCTAGGACCCCACAGGGGCAAAGGTAATGGAACTAATGGCAGCACGATTTTTTTAAAGGAATGATTAAAGGGATAGTTCACCCAAAAAAAATATTTTTTTTCTAACGATTAGTCACCCCATGAAGCCTTGGATTCATGGAGATTTTCTGGTTTTTGTCACATTCCTGAGCCAATAATTTGATGACCTGGTAGGCAGCGGTTCCGGTAGGAGACACAAAGGAGACTCTTTGTGTCAAATTATTGGCTTAGGAATGCGACAAAAACTGAAAAATATCCATGAATTCAAGTCTCCATGGGGTGAGTAATCGATAGAAAAAAAGGGGGTTTTGGGGGTGAACTATCCCTTTAAGATACATTTTTGGCAACTTTAAACAGGAACCAGTTTCTCCTCATCAAACCTGCTCTTCTTGTCTCAGACCTGTAGTTTAACCCCTTAAGACCGGGAAAGCAACCACTTTAACCATTATTTTATACTTTGGGCTATTCAAAGTATTGATTTTTGAAAAATCTTGCAAAATAGCAGATCTACAAGCGCTATGAGCTTGTATATCTGCTATTTTTGAATAGCCAAAGAAATCGTGAAATGACACAGATGCGTTCCCGGATTTGAATGGGTTAAACACTTCATTGCACAATGCATAAAAGACACCGCTCCTGACGCTCTGCGAGCTTGTTTTTCTGCTATTTTTTACAACGCACAAAAATCCAAAATGACATGGATGCTTACCCGGTTTTTAATGGGTTAAAAAAAAGAAGTTGGGGGACAATTTCATTCCTGTCACCTTACCAAAGAGAAATTATCTCCAGCTCGTTTCCAATCTTTAGTAGTGAAAATTGAATTGTCACCCAACGCTCTTCCACACCTTTATCATGCTCTCTCCTCCCTCATGCATATATATGAGAATGCTTGTATATGCCTCATATACTGTATGATATATATATATATATATATATATACTAATATACTATATATACAGTATGTCATCCTTTCTCCACCCTGTTATCTCTTGTTCTCTCTCCACTCTCCCCTTTCTCCTGCCTAACCAAAATGCTTTCTCTCAACCATCCTTCTCTGCTCTCTTGGACAGAAGGCGCTACTATGAGACCTATGTTAGGTATGTTGTTTTCCTAGGTATGGCTCCAGCAGTACAGTGGTGGGGGGGGGGGGGCTGTATAAATACGCTATAAATACGGTATATACAAATCTATAGTATTTGTATGTACCGTATTCATTGATTCACTTTGACTTGGTTTTGGGACACTGAATGATTGCATCCCTGCTACGTCAGTGATAGTACGTGCAATATGCTGGCCAGTCATGCCCATCTCTATCACGTGCTCGTTTGTGTTGACTAAATTGAAAGTAAAGTCAAGAAAATGTTGATTATGAGTGGCCAAAACATAAATTGAGACTCTTGCACACTATGCGTCCTCAAACATTTATTTTGAGGAAATTCAACATTTCGGTTCTAAGACCTTAATTGGACACATTGACTGATAAAAGGTCTATACATATTGTATTGATCCTGCACACTATAATTGCGATTAAATCATATATTTTTAATATCTATTTATTTTTGGGGCTTTTTATGCCTTTATAATTGATAGGACAGTAGGCTGACCGGAAATGGGGAGAGAGATGGGGAGTGACACAAAGGCCGTCGGGATCGGGACTCGAACCCGCGATGCCCGGACGGACCGGATTAAATCATATATTTAAAGATGTATTTTTGGGGGCTTTTATGCCTTTATTTTATAAGGACAGTAGACTGACAGGAAATGGGGAGAGAGATGGAGGGGTGACACGCAGCAAAGGTCGTCGGGATCGGGAGTACTCACGACATGCTTGTTAAGCTTTTGCATCACCAGCCTTAGGTGCCCAGACGGTTAACCGTTTGGCCAAATTAAATCATATATTTGAAGAAATACAATGTTCTAAGACCGTAATCGGGCAATTTGTCAAGGAATAGAATAGAATAGAGTTGAATAGAATATTCCGCAAGTATGGACTGTGTGCAAAAGTCTTTTTGTCGTGTACGCTTTCAGGTCCTCTCATAAGCAACTGTCTCCTTTTTATAAGTGTGCGCAACACCTCGCTTCTTCATGTGTGAGTGGCCAGCATACCACTAAGACTAGTCTTGCCTTATGCATGTGAGGAGGGAGACCGCCACCACAGGACGTGGTGAAGTGCTTGCTCTGGAGGAAGAACACGGATGTCCAAATGTATAGAATGTTTGTAAAAAACCTACGTTTAAACATTCTAATGCTTAATTTATATAAGTCTCATGGAGTGATGCTTGTAGGAATGCAAAGCTTGACACTTCTTCTGCCTGTTGTCTTTATAGGCTGTGGTGGTTTTAGTAGTAGGTGTTCAGTTGCATCGCTGCCCCCTTGGAGGCTTGCGTCTGCATGGCAGTGCATGGCCCTCTTCCCATGCCCCCCCCCCACCCCCCTCCTGCAGGTCAGAGCCTCTCTGACCTTTGATCCCTTTCCCCCTCACCTTGGTACCAGATCCCACGGAGGAGACAGCCGCCACCCCACCATCTGCAGGGAGGAGGAGTTTGATGAGGACCGCTACTCTGGAGAATACTACAGCGGCGAGGAGTTTTATGAGGAAGACAGCATGCTGTCAGGAGATAGGTGGGCACTATTACTACTGTGTTACATTCCATTCATCAAAATGTGATATTTTACTTCTAAAGTGGCAATCACCACTATTTTACTATTTACTGAAAATGAAATAGAAGCGTAGATTTGTGATCTGATATTGGATCACTTGCATTTAAAAACATTAAAGGAGTAGTTCACCCCAAAAAATGGCTTATTTTCTATCAATTACACACCCCATGAAGCCTTCAAATCAAATCTAATCAAAGTGTATTTATATAGCATATTTAACATGACCAGGTCAACCAAAGTGCTGTAAAGGTAAAAAACAAAAAGCAAACAATGCAATATAAACAGACAATAGCATACAATGAAATAAGCACAAACAAACAAACATTAGCACCAGTAACGGAAAAACAGGGCTACATCAGCTGTCACTGAAGGCCAGGGAGATAAATGAGTCTTTAATAAGGATTTAAAAATAGCTATCGACTGGGCAGCTTTGATGTGTATGGGCAAATTATTCCATAGCCCATGGGGGCAGCCGCTGCAAAGGCCCGGTCACCCCTGTTTTTTTTTTGTGGGTGCTGGCACCTCCAGCAGCAGCTGGTCAGCCGACCTCAAAGCCTTGAATTCATGGAGATTTTCTTTTTTTTTGTCGCATTCCTGAGCCAACAATTTGATGACAGGGTGGCTGATGGGAGACTCTCCATGAATTCAAGGCTTCATGGGGCGTGTAATTGATAGAAAATAAGTAATTTTTTGGGTGAACTACTCCTTTAAGTACTAAATTGACCCGTGTCGGTTCTTGTGCCCAAAGTGTTGCCTTCCAGGAAATCTCACGAGAAGTTTATGTTAAACAGGTACCAGAACAGCGACACAGAGTATGAGACTCCCAAAGGCTACCATCACCTACCAGACAGTTACTATGACGATGACGAGCAGCCGCTCTACCGCGACTCGCGGCGGTCACCAAAGAGACGGCGGCTTCCCGCCACGCCTCAAGGACAAGGTATCTCTTGGCATCCTTCTTCATGGGTCATCAACTGTGCCATTTCCCCCAAAAGCACACAATACTCATACTGTTTAAAATTACATAGGACATTCAGTTTCCACTCTGTTCCATCCACTCACCTAGTTTCTGTATTGGTGGTGCATTGCAGAATGTGTGTGTGTGTGTGTGTGTGTGTGTGTGTGTGTGTGTGTGTGTGTGTGTGTGTGTGTGTGTGTGCGTGTGCGTGTGTGTGCGCGCATCTTTGCATGCCTCCATGTTGCCCCGCATGTGGCTCCCTCACTGATCCACTCCTCACATGTTCAGGTCCCAGGAGGCCGTCCTACTTTGAGTGCCTGCGCAGGCAGAGCAGCCAGGACGACCTGCCTCACCAGCGCACTGCGCTGCCACTGCACCTCATGCAGCACCAGGTAACACACTATGCCTCACACTGCACCTCACACTGCACCTCATGCAGCACCAGGTAACACACACTACCTACGCCAGTGGTCCCCAACCTATTCTGGACCAGGGCCCACTGAAGGTCTCCAAAGCGTATATGCGGCCCGCCTATCTCACCACTTAACCCATTAAGACCTGAGGCCGCGTCTAAAAAGTTTCTAAATCCTAAAAAAAAATCAGGAACAATTTTTTTTTATTAAAAATTCACGATTTTTTAAAAATAGCAGATCTGCAAGCTCGTAGCGCGGCACTCGGTGCCGCGCTATGAGCTTGTAGATCTGCTATTTTTGAATAGCCTAAAGAAATCTAAAAGTGACACAGATGCGTTCCAGGTATTAATGGGTTAAAGGCTGCCGTGCCGTGTTAAGTGGTGAGATGGGCAGGCTGTGTGCATTTTCAGAGCATGTTGTTTATTACAGACCAGCAACGCATCTGTGTAATTTAAATTCCAGATTGTAGCTCCAAAATGAATAAATGAACACTGAAGATTTTAGTGTGTATAGTACTTCCTATGTAAGCACTAATATTGCTTTACACACACCAAGGTTTGGACTTGTGCACTTGTGTGTGTGTTATCACTCCATTCTGTTTCTCAGTCACTTGAATTTGAAGTCACCTTACTGTCATATTTGGGTGAATATGGCCAATAGCTTGTGAGCCAGCCATGAGTTAAAGGTTGTATTTCATGACTTGTCTTGTGCACCGTCAGGTCATGGCCGTAGCAGGCCTGGACTCCAGCAGGGCCCACCGTCTCTCGCCCACCCGCTCCACCCGATCCTGGGCCACGCCCCCCGCCACTCCAGCCAGTAAAGAGCAGTCGCCGTACTACACCCCGCTGATCCGCGTGGACCGCCCCCACAGGGAGAGCATCGGCAGCAGCCAGGTGTCGGTACGCAAGAGCTCCTGGTACACGGACGACCCCGAGTACTCCCAGAGGACCTACTCGCCGGTCCACCTGCAGGTTCCCCCCGAATACCGGAACCAGTACCACCAGAAGAGAGGCAGCGCCACCAGCCTGGTGGAGGCGGTGAGTCTTGAGGCTAGGTTCGGCACTAATGTGAGAATTCTAAGAATTCTCTCAAAAGACGGGAGATGTCTATACTGAAAACATGTCAAATATTACGTTGCCTGAACACTAGACATCCTTAAACCTTTACTTGTCTACTTAAACACTGCTAGCACACAGAACCTCTCCTAAGCAAAAGTAAACTTTTAGACCAAATCAATTATCTCAGTTGGTCGGTGGGTGTATATTTAAGACATGCTGCCTGAACAGTTCTAGCGGAGCCTTGATGTGCCACAACATTCCATTTTGACTGACAGGGTGCTGCAAGGTGTAAAACATTATTCTGATTCTTACGAAAATAATTCTGATTCTGAAGAGCATCACATCACACATTTGGTCATATTTGTATTGTTTTTTTCCTCACGCTGTCGAACAGGTGTTGATATCAGAAGGGCTTGGAAGATTTGCCAAGGACCCCAAGTTTGTCGCCGCCACCAAGCACGAGATAGCGGACGCCTGTGAGATGACGATTGACGAGATGGAGAGCGCAGCCAGCCATCTGCTCAACGGAGGGGTGCCGCCGACCGCTAACGGAGTAAACGTGTTCCCCGTGGTGAATGCACGAGACTTTGATCTGCAGGACACGGTGGTCAGCTACAGCGACGAGGAGCCTGAGACTCCAGCCAGAGCTCCCTATGAGGAGGATCTGGCAGATGAGATGATATGTATCACAACTTTATAGCAGCGGCTGGAGGAACTACTCTAGGAATTTGAACCTTTTTAAGACTACCATCAGTGAAATAAAAAACTAAAAAACAAATGCATCGATTGGCTCAGACCAAAAGAAGTGCCTTTTACATCGAAGAGAAAAAAGGCACCTAGAAGAGAGACACATTAGGTCCGTCCACTGATCTTCTCTCCACCTGCCAGGGAAAGGAAGCAGAGCCAGATACCACCACTGCTGCACACAATGAACCGTCCTATAACCTTCCTGTCAAAGGCCACGACTCGGAGGAAACATACTGGTTCTGCCTGCAGCCATAATCGAAGATCGAGACATTGTTGTCAGTACAGGAGATGGACACATTGGCAAAAAGTGTGAGATTTCTGGAGGGACGGGCCTATCAGGGTGATGACAATCAGATGTAAGATGTCATTACCTCAGTCACTTTATTAAGGATCGGCATATCATGCAAGTTTTCAATGCAAGCATAGAAAGGCATACATCCCCCTTCCTTAGTGATTAGACCTTGAATCCCAGGCCATTACAGGATTGCTTTAGATGACTCAAAACGTTGAGAAGAGCACCAGTAGGGTCGTACCATTTTATGCAGGAAATCTCTGTCCTACTTATAGCATCATTCAACTTGAGATACACACTTTTGATGCGACAAAAAGCATTTGTGATAAATGCACTACTAGCGGGGCAGGTTGTTTTAATTTTAGAATAGCCTGGTTAATATTTCATAGTTGACATGCTGTAAATGAATTGTAACATATAAAAAAAGAAATCTTTGTAAAGAGAATTCTATATTTTGTAATTGTGTACCATTTAAAAGATCAGCAATATGGACCCTTTGTGAATCCTTATTATGCCATGAAAAGCTAAATTGTTTTTATTTTATTTGGTATGATGTTTTGTTTGCCTTTTCCGTTTCCGCTAATATGCACCCTTTAATTTGCCTGTGAAAATAGCATTTTTAAGAGGTTATGCTTGTGTGACAACACTACTGCACAAGATATGCAAATGTATTTTATCGGCATAGGAGGACTACTGTATGTGTTACTTATTTCACCAAACCAACACCAGTTGCATAAGGTTACGCCCCCCTTTAAAGGCGCATTTTGGAAGGTAAACCTCCAGGATCCTGTGCTAAAACTTTTATACCGATGTGACGAACACGTGTGTTTGCATATTTTGTGCAGGGCATGCACAATGATTTGAAATGCATACATAGTGCATAAACAATGCTGCTTTTATTTATTTTATTTATTAGTTTATATAAAAGTCAAACCTATGGTTTCATCAGTCCCTGCTGAAATGCCTTTTGCTGCTGAAAAGAAAGAGGGGAGGAAATGGTAGAGATAGATGTTAATAACAGGGATAAATGACTATAATCTATTGGTTTGTGTTGGGATTTTCCAGGACGTGCTCTTATGTTGTTGATCGTGGTGTGATTTCATCCATCCCTTTGAACTAAATCTTCCTAATCACACCATAGCCTTCATGTGCGCGTGTGCGTGTGCGTGTGCGTGTGCGTGTGCGTGTGCGTGTGCGTGTGTGTGTGTGTGTGTGTGTGTGTGTGTGTGTGTGTGTGTGTGTGTGTGTGTGTGTGTGTGTGTGTGTGTGTGTGTGTGTGTGTGTGTCTGTGTGTGTGTGTGTGAGGGCTTGGAACAGAGCCTGTGATTTAGATGCTTGTACAGTAACACATCCAACTCTTGTCTACAGGTGAGAGATGCCTCTGTTGGTCTAGGACAGTGGTTCTCAACCTGTGGGTTCGGGACCCCCAGGGGGAGTCCCCACATGATTTTTTTTTTGGGGGGGGTTCCACAGATGACAGTAAAGTGACAATTTAATAACTAAAAGAAAGAAAAGATTATTATTTTTTAATCAACAAACTATACTATAAAAACTGGTCAACCTTTGGCCAAATTGTCAAATAATATAAGAAAGAGGCAAAAGAAAATTAAATAGCCAATCTACAAGCTCACAACGCCTTGCAAGGCGTTGTGAGCTTGTAGATCGGCTATTTTCACAATATGTATCTGTGGAACCGAGTCAAACTAAATGTAATGCCTCAACTCCTACAATTCCAAGTGGGGGGGGGGGGGGCGGTTCAAATATGAATATTTTGGGGGGTCGCGGCCTGAAAAGGTTGAGAACCACTGGTCTATAGGAGGTGGCTAGATAGCAGTTGTGTGGGTGTGTCTCCCAGCTGGAGAGAGGCTATAAGCAATACTAACGTCCCCCCCGTCCCGTCCCCCCCCACCCCTTCTCTCTCTCAGCCTATGTGCATAAAGTATACCTCGTTAAGCATCGGGGAACAACATATCAATGTGTCGACTTGTCTTGTCAGAGAGTTTTAATAAGAGGATTGAACTGCATATATAGGGTGATGCTGCCCCTTGAAACCAGTCTTTCGTTTTGCTTTGTACTTTTCCTCTTACTGTACTTTTGAATCGAGGATAATAGGCAGAGTGAAACCCAATCCTGAACACATGCTATAGGCATAAAGAAATATCACATCCTTTTTGTTTTCTGATCAATAAATTATTTATGAATGACAAAGGAAGAAAAGAAAATCTTGAAATAGCCTTTTTTTTAAGGCAATAACGTTATACCCTGGAAAGTTTGAATTAGCACAGAGGATGTTTATGGTAAGGACTTATTTATACTTTGCTAGACGGCCGTGTCGCTCAGACGAAGGTTTTGAGCTAAAATAAGGGAATATCTGTTATTCTTGTTGAATGACACGGTTGTGTGTCCAAGTATAAATTAGGCTTAAGACACCTATGTGATCTGTAGTTCATGAGTGTTTGATTTGTAGTCGAGTGCATACTGTACTCTAATTCAACCGAATACTGTCATGAAAATGTAGGTTTTCCGCTTTGTGTGCACATTGAAAGGGCTCTTTGAATTGTTGTTTGATGTGTTCTTGTCCTTTTTGTTGATGGCTGTCATATAAAAGGACCAATGCACATAACAGGCACATTGTACTATTATAGTAGCAATTATGTCTGATTTGTACTTGGGTTGTGCATTGTGTTGCGCATCGAAAATAACTGATCTACAAGCTCACAATGCATTGCGGTGCTACACGTGAGCTTGTAGCTCTGCTATTTTCTATGTGTGGCACTGGCGTGCAACTAAGTATAGGTCAGGCCTTATACAGTACTGATGAACTGAAGATATGCATTATTTTGTAAACATTTTTCAGAAGTTGTGTTAAACTAAAGATAAAAAAACAACTTACTTTTACCTCATGTCAGGGAATTCCTGAAAAAAAGAAAGAAGAAAATATTATTTGGTTCACTCTATACCAATGGTATTTAAATATTAGCACATAGCTGTTTGTCTTTGCACAAGTAACTGTATAGTGCTTTTGTTTCTCCTTTTTCTAAACATTTGTGTATTAAGGTGAGACAATTTTGTACCTTTTGTGACTGTGTATGGTTTAGTGAACTCTATATTTGTCATTTACACCTCACCTTACAATGCTGGGACTGAAAGAGTATTTAAAGGGGGGGAAAAAAACTTTTTCAAGGTGCACTGTTCCTCTGTTTGCGGGTAAGAAAAAATAAAATGGTAAAATACCGGTTTACAGAGAAACATCTATTGATTTGATCGTTTTTATTCATTTTCATCATATTGTTATGATTACAATTCTACTATTACAACTATTAATGTTCTTAAAGATGTATTAAAATAAGAAGATAATGTAAAAAAAAAAAAAAAAAAAAAATATGTACAAAACTCTGGAAAGACCCATGGTAATGTTCTCTACTTGAAAGTCTTGATATTTGCTCTGTAATGTTTTTATTCAGTAAACATCATTTCTCTTTAGTAGCAAATGCTTTACTATAACCCTCTAGGTTTTGTATATAATACATTTTTTGTATTTTTCCATTTGATTTTAGCCTTGACTTTATTTGAATCAATACTAATATTTTATTTTCTAATGATTATTATTGAATAAACTTAAACTGAAATGCAATCCGCTATCCCTTGTACGTAGTTTGCATTCCAAAACATCCTTGTTAAACATCTTTTACAGCAGCAGCAGCATCATATAGCCTAATGTAAAATCACCAGTGGTGGAAAAAGTACTCAATTGCTTTACTTAAGTAAAAGTATCGATACTGCAATGTAGAAATAATCTGTTTCAAGTAAAAGTCCGGAATTCAAAATTTACTTGAGTAAAAGTACAAAAATATTGGCATCAAAATGTATTTAAAGTACCAAAAGTAAAAGTACTCATTATGCAGAATGTCCCATTCTACTACTATTTTCAAATGGCCGAAATGTATGCAGAGCAGAAGTGGTTAATGTAGGTTTTGTAATAATAATCTAAATCAACAAAGTAACTAGTAACTAAAGTTTTCAAATAATTGTAGTGGAGTAAAAGTACAATATTTGGATCCGAGATGTAGTGGAGTAGAAGTAGAAGTATTGGAAATGGGAAATACTGAGGTAAAGTACAAGTACCTCAAAATTGTACTTAAGTACAGTACTTAAGTAAATGTACTTAGTTACTTTCCACCACTGAAAATCACACATTCACAATCGAACATTATACACTTAACGATAACAAAAAAACATGAATGAAATCAGCATTGTCTCACAGAGGTATAAAAAGTGAATTGAACGTGTCAGTGCTTCAGGTAACATCTCATCTTATTGCTGTCTTAATCGATGATGCAGTCCAACAGTGGACGGGAGTGTATGTTGTATCTATTGTCTGCAGGTCTCTAGCCTATATTTCAGGAGGGACACACTTTGTTTGCAGACTCCACCGTTGTTTGAGTCTCTGCATCGTCTTCTCCCCAGGGCTCTCTGGCACACAGCAGAAACGGCAGAGCATATCTCCGGAACTGAACGACACAAATATATGCAATAAACTCAATGTTACAGCTATACGATAACACAGTTATTAAGACGAAATGATCAAATAAGGTATTATCTTTATGTATCACTAGATGGTGCTGGTGTGCTGAACTTACCAGCACATTCTACAGTCCTCAGCAATGCATGCTCTCTTCCCTTACAATTTATCTGTTGCAGTTATATCCTAGTACAGTAGTTTTCAACCCTTTTCATTATCAAGGTCCATTTTTTATTCGCCATTTGAACCACGGACCACCATTTGATGAGATTTAGCCTCTCAAACCCAAAACTTGAACCAAAACTTGGAAAAGATTTTGTCCACAATTCCATGCTGTATTGATGTTGGAACCATAGGAGAGATAACAAGCAAACGTTGGTCAAAACAACAATTCTTCTACATTCTCTAATTGTGTAGACTTCTTGTAAGTAATGCAGATGTTTAACAATAATTTTACTCTTGAGAGAGTAAAATGTAACGGTAATGGTTTCATTTTACACTCTCAAGAGTTAAAGATTTATAAGGGTCCATTTGGTTACCAACTCTCCATCATTTAGCTGGGGACCACCTGGAACCCCCTCGAGGACCACTGGTGGAGAACCACTGTCCTAGTACATGGAGGAGAGAAATACACAATAGCCTACATTGTGCAGTGGTTTTACAGTACCTGTTTGTTGAGGAGGATATAGATGATAGGGTTGTAAACAGCGCTGCTCTTTGCCAGGTACACAGGCACGGTGCCAACCAGTGGAGGAATCTTCACGCCAGGGTTGAAGATCACAAACAGGGCAAGACTGGCATAGGGCAACCAGCCAACCAGGAATGCCATCACCATGAGAACCACCATGCGAGCCACTTCCATCTCTGCTTTGGCTGCTGCACCGCCTTCCACACGGCCCAGCTTAGCCACCTGAACACAATGTAATGAAAGGGGCATATATTGTGGATTTGGGCATGAAAGGGTGACAATTTGTAGATGGAAATACTGAACATCCAACAGAGCTAGATGGTAGGCTATACCACACCTGGTGTAAGGTCCACATTAGTTTTGCATAGGATGTCAAGATGATGACGAATGGCACGGCAAAGCACAGGGTGAAATACGACAGGACGTATGAGATGTTTGTGGGGTCCTGACTGTGCCAGTCCGGTGCACAGGAGGTCCCCACACCCTCCAGTTCATAGCGACCCCAGCCAAATAGAGGCGGCACATTCCATATGAGGGACCACAGCCAAGACAAGGCCACGCCTCCCACCGCATGCTTCAGTTGGAAGGACATTGGTCCGAGAGGCTTACATACAACAAACATCCTCTCCACTGCAATCAGAGCAACCGTGCACAGAGACGTGATTCCTGCATGATACAAGACAGAGTGAACCTAATTATTCTGAATGTTGTCAATCATTATCATTATTATTACAACTGAAGTAGCTTCATGAAACTGACATTAGAACCACGTCAACATAGGGCATTATATTCTTCCTGAAATTACTGGAATGCAAAGAACATAAAAATTCGGTTGCGGCGAAGCTGTCCTTCGGGTGGTATGTCCACCACCACATTACATAGGAGCGAGGTGTGTAGGTACAGGGCCCATAGCAGTCCCTTGTGTTCTTGTTGGCATGATCCACACCTTCATATCTGCATGTCAGACTCCTAGAACCCCCCTCCCTACATCCCCTTCTAACTCTCACTCTCCTTGTCGATTTTATCTCCCCTCCCTCACCCTCTCCCAGTTTCCCTACATCCCCCATGTCTCTGTCTGTCTGTCTGTCTGTCTGTCTGTCTGTCTGTCTGTCTGTCTGTCTGTCTGTCTGTCTGTCTGTCTGTCTGTCTGTCTGTCTGTCTGTCTGTCTGTCTGTCTGTCTGTCTGTCTGTCTGTCTGTCTGTCTGTCTGTCTGTCTGTCTGTCTGTCTGTCTGTCTGTCTGTCTGTCTGTCTGTCTGTCTGGGATTCAACTTGATTGGCACATCACAGGTTTACGTGCAGGTGTAATTCTGTTTCACAAGCTCCCAGCATTTGCAGTTTCAAGAAAGGGGTATACAGAAGGAAATAAGCAAGGAAAACAAGTCGGATATGGTGCAAGCATGTTTCAAATTAGCAATAGAGACTGAAATGCTTCTAATGCAAGTGGAGAAACAACACAGCAGGTACTGTAAAAAGTAGCAGAATGGAATTGTGTCTCTCTTGTGCAGGTGGGACACCATCACCAGCTGCGGCTGCCAAATAAACACGTCAGTGTATACATAGTGACAGTGCAGCAGCAGTGGAGCACAACCACATGTACCTACACAATAAATAATAATCCTATGTCGTGACTCGTGAGGGCAGCATGACGACAGGGCTCAACGCTTGAGTCTAATAGGAAGTATATGGGGAAACAATTATATTTAACAATGCTTTAAACTGAAGAACTGCCCTGTTATTTTACCTTAGTATTGTATTGAATCTGTAAGTTCTTAACCACACGTGGCATTGTCTTATTTTGTGTGAAGAAAGAAATACCCTGGTACCTGTCCTATCACAATATATTCCCTGTTTCTTCCATTCTGAGGTGTTGCACTCACAGACCATGGGAGACAGAGAGCTTGTAGATTGGCTATTTTCAGCGAGGTGCACTGTCATACGGTAGAGTATAAATTAAGCATTACTCACCACACAGTGACACTGCGAAGCCTTCCATCACACAGCCTGTTCTGCCCAGGGAGAAGTACCCCTGGGCATTGTTGATGACAGAGAGCACACCTCCTGTCATTGCTGAGCCTAGGTCAGCCACAGCCATGTTCACCAGAGCATAGTTGAGTGGCTGCCTCAGCTGCTTGTGCACGAGGGACACAATAATCACTGTAGTGTTGAGAACGATGGCAGGGCCCGTGAAAATTGCCATGATGATGGAGAGAGCGATGAAACCTGCCCGGGACAGTGGTGGGTCCCGCTCTGGGCCCCAGTAGGAGGCGTTCGGTGCGGCGGAAGAGGGATTCATCGTGGATCACACACACTGGCGCACTTTGCCAACATATGAGAACTGCATGTCCTCAACAGCCCACAACTCCACTCTATGAGATTGATTTTGGGCCACACGTCAGATTACATCCAAGATAAGAATAAGTCCCTCGGATCTGGATTTAACAAGGATCCGAGTAATGTGTGTGTCTGTGTGTGTGTGTGTGTGTGTGTGTGTGTGTGTGTGTGTGTGTGTGTGTGTGTGCATGTGTGCGTGCGTGCGTGCGTGCGTGCATGCGTGCGTGTGTGTGTGTGTGTGTGTGTGTGTGTGTGTGTGTGTGTGTGTGTGTGTGTGTGTGTGTGTGTGTGTGTGTGTGTGTGTGTGTGTGTGTGTGTGTGCGTGTGTGTGTATGTGTGTGTGTGTGTGTGTGTGTGTGTGTGTCTGCGTGTGTGTGTAAGAGGGGCCCTCCATAAACTGTCTCTCCCTATACTGACTAGCCTCCTGTGTCTTAGCTGAAAGTGGCATGGTAGCAGTTAGGAGTGGAATAGATCATAGTAGATCTAATCAGAGAGTGCAACAGAGAGGCGTGTGACCATAACCTAAGAGGTTTAGGCCGGGTTAATCAAGACAAGGAAAGGATTAGTGTTTGGCTATACGGAATCCAAGCAGAGCCAGAGGAATTATGGATCTGATTAACATGCTTTTGTGTAGTAGGTCTAAATTGATTTCCATGTGTATAGCAACATTCCTTGAATTGTATAGTGAGAACAGATATAGCGTAGCTCATATGAAGCTTATTCTTGCCATAATTCCCTGTTCATGTCTCACCCTGGATTTGAAACTGGGACTCCCATGCCAGAATAAACCACTCTGAATGGATAAATTGCGTTTATGAGATTCAGGCAGTACTACTTGTCAACCAGGAGGTGTCCTACCCTCCACATGTTTCAATGGAAGAGTAGGGTAAACGCCCACTGTAGTTAGGCCTATATTGTATTAGCATACTCTAGACCAGTGGTTCTCAACCAGTGGTCCGGGGACCACCAGTGGTCCTTGAGGGGGTCCCCAGTTAAATGATAGATATGTAGTAACCAAATGGACCCTTATCATAAGGGTCTTATGTGTTCCCTGTGTCTGAAACTCTGAGAGTGTACAAATGGAACCAAATGGACCCTAACGGTAAATTTGGTTCCATTTGTTACACTAACATTGATTTTACAATATAAAGTAGGGTCCCAGAGATAGAAATGCCATTAAATGGGGGTCCGTAGCCTAATGCATGTCAAACTGGGGGGTCCTTGAAATCAAAATGGTTGAGAATCACTGCTATAGTCGTAAAAGTCTTCTCTTATGGGGTCCCTGGCATATCTTTTCAAATGGGGGTCCGCAGGCTAATAAGTGTCAATTTGGGGGTCCTTGACATGAAAAGGGTTGAAAACCACTGCTCTAAACAGATTGGTTCAACGTTTTATTCATTAAAATAAGTCCCAGAATGTAGCTTTAAGTAGCTACTCGTACTCGACCTATGTCATCAGCCTCTGATTTCATAGCTTATTTTATTTTATGTTTTAAGAACAGTAGCCTATTTATCGCTTTGTTCAAGACGCAGGCCCCTTGCACGGTGCACCAGAATCAGCACCAAGGATAGCGCCGACAATATCCACTTGCAGCATTTTATTTTTTTGGAGCCACCATGGACAGCGCAAGCGTTTCTTTTTTTTGCATGAAAACAGTTAAACCATTTTGTCAGACCTTTGTTCAGTCATTTCAAAATTGTTCTAATTAAATGACATAAATTTTCTCTGGATCGTGCTATTGGCTCATTAAGCCTGTAATAATAATGGTTCATGAAATAATGGGGAGAAGAGGAGAATTTAGTCAGTGATTCAAGTGGACATCTTTGGCGCATGCTTAAAAAGGCACCACTAATGTCATTGAAGGCACTTCTTAGCCAATCTGTTCTACTTAATGTCAATGCAATTGCGGCCCCTTGAAGTCTCGTGCAAAATAGGTGGGACTTTCCTTTGTGCTGCAAGACTGTTTATTTGGAGTCGATAGTTAATTAAAGCATTAAAGCAACCTCTCCTCCACGCCAGATGTGATTGGGGCCCAGTCAGATAGGAGGCTGATATTGCTCGTCATCAAATCCAAAGCGAAGCCTGTATTGTGTCTTATCGACGCCTCCCAGACAGTACAGGCTCCTCTTGCGTTTGATGTACGATGCAATTACTAAGTTAATAAAGGCTCGTGTCGAAACACTGCATGTGTGGCGGGAGATACATCAACCCCTTCCCTGCCTGCCTTGACATCATTATCGCAGGCTAATCAGCGTACTTCAGATAGGGCAATATCGTCGGGTTTTTACTAATAAATCCCGATGAATATTGCACACAGAAACGTCAAGTCTTTTATGTCTCGGTTTTCCTTTGTTTTACTGATTGTCCACTCGCCACTTATTGGCACGCCAAAGTGACAAGTAGCTGACAAATAGCGCTCGATGCGGCCATCTACAGTAGCTCTGCTCTTTCTGAGTATTGTGCTGCTGCTGGTGCTGGTGCTGGTGCAGCGAATCTCTGCAGTCTCATTACTCACCCGGTAGATATATCGGAGAGGAGGACTCCTCTTGAAAAGCATGATCTATACAAACTTTTTATTTGAAATGTAGGCTACAACTGAAAATATTACGACATCGTTTCAGTTAGCCAACTACAATCAGAGCACCCAGTTTCACAAATTGTTTTACAAGCAGTGCTACAGTATAGCCTAGATATAAGAGACAGACAGCCCATTATTACCGTTATAGTCCGTAAGAATTTTATAAATTTCACAAATTAAACCAGTGTTTCTGAAAACCTTAGACTAACCTATGAAAGAAGTAGCCTTTAGGGCTAGGCTATAGGCTACTGTAGATCGCTGCCCATTTACTGAAGAAGAGAAAACTGCCTGTCTTCGACTGAGCGCATGCACCCATTGATCTCATCCATCCACAGCGGGGGTTGGTTCTCTGTCTCTCGAGTAAAACTCTGATATTCAGCCTACATAGTTATAAGTTGACCACACATTGATCACTTGGACTATAATAGCCATGATCAAACGGACAGTTCATCTCCAAAACGCCAGCGATAGACCGTATACCGTATAGCCTAATATGCCGCTCAGAAACACACGGTAAGAAACTACTACTGGGGGCATAACCGCAAACAGATTAGGGTCTCTCTCTCTCTCTCTCTCTCTCTCTCTCTCTCTCTCTCTCTCTCTCTCTCTCTCTCTCTCTCTCTCTCTCTCTCTCTCTCTCTCTCTCTCTCTCTGCCCTCTGGTGGAGAAGGGCCAGAACCTGAGAACCAGGACCGTTGCTGAAGTGAAAGGCCATCCTTTTCCTTTTCTTTTGGCACGGGAGCCGCTTCGGGACTGACTGCTGCCCCCCTTGGAAGTAGTAGGAGTATCTGATCTGATGAGGGGGATGTGGTGGGAATGCACTGAGCCTTCAAATGCGCCGTGACCGACTGACCGTTATTTCGTTCACGGGATTGAAACGAGAAGCTGACCCGGAATCCAGTCCGCGTTGGAAAGGTATACCAAATCCTGAAGATGCAGTGGAACTGGATGGTGCTCTTTGGTCACATGTGCTGCACCAGCATCCCTCTCTTTTGGATCGCTGTCGGCATGAACGTGGCGGAGGCGGTAGGGTCCCAGCAAGGGATTCCACTATCAGTGTGAGTGATCAATGATGTTTGACAACTTTTTCTTTTTACGAAACAGAACTTATATAAGGCTATATATCTTGCTATGCAGTATGCACAGTGAATTCCTCAGTGTTCATTTAACTCTATAGGCTACACTGTCGAAGTGCAGATATTTGCAAACGAAATCATTCAAACAGACAAATTAGAGTAGCCTAATCGGATCAATCCACGCAATTTAGGCTTTGTTTATTTTGGCGATGCATGCAATCGCAATGAAAACAACATTATTTATCACATATTAAAAGCATAGACTTAGCACTTTAGTTTTAAGCTTAAGTTTAAAACGGCTGCCTTTTAGTCTGGGCTATATATTGAAACAGTTGCATGCAGCCTATCCATTGAACTGTATAGGCTACTTTGTTCTCTAAAATCTCCAAAGTAGCCTAAGGTTTAAAAATGGTTCTGTTCAAAACTTTTGTCCTCTTGTAAACCCAGATATCTGTCAGATATTTCGTTAGGTTTCTGAAAGGGGTTTCTGAAGTTATTATAACTTGTTATTATAGAATTATTATCGACTGACCACTCAAATATGAAGTTCCATCAGTGATGGGTCTCAGTTACTTTTACTTTTTTAAATAAGGTTAAACACCTGCTACTCTGTGTAAATAAATAAAAAACAATAATAACAGTACACCAGTATGATACCCCACACAGGAAGACATTAAAGTTGTTATTGACAACTTTTTCATGCAGGTCTTAAGGCTAGATTGTATCTGTAATATACCACCATGAATATTCACAAAGGTATAGAATGTGAATGCACTGCATTGCAGAACTCTTCCATTGTGCTAGTGATTCCCATCTGATTCTGTTATAATAGATTGTGCCTCAGCATTTTCTTAAAGTTGGAGCAACAATTTAATTGGATTTATTGTTAAGTTTTTTATTTTAAAGGAGTAGTTCACCCCCCAAAAAATCTTATTTTCTATCAATTACACACCCCATGAAGCCTTTCCTGAGCCAATTATTTGATGACCGGAGTAGTCTCCGGTATTGAGTCTCCTACTCATTATTGCTTAGGAATGCGACAAAAACTATAGAATCTCCATGAATTCCAAGGCTTCATGGGTGTGTAATTGGTAGAAATTGGTAATTTTTTGGGTGAACTACTTCTTTAACAAGTCTTTCAGGTGTTTGTCTCTAAAATACAGTCGGCTATATGACTGAAATAGAAAACTAAGATCATATTACTCTTTTAATAATAATAGTAATAACCAACTTTATTTGTATATGTAGGATATAGCTAAATGTGATATACTCTGTCTGTGAATGTTTCAGGTTGTAACCTTTCTTCCTTTAATAACACTATAGCTTTCTTTTTCAACATTTTTGAGAAAGGTCCGCTCAAGTCCTTTTTGGAACTCTTCTTTTTTTCTTTTTTCTTTTACCGCAAGGGTACTTCATCTCTGCCTTTAAAATCACATAATCTTATACCCTGATGTGCAGGAGGACAGAATGCAGGAGAACCATTTGGCTCATTATAATGGCTTTAGCTGTATAATGTTGTATAATGCTGTATAATGAAATATAAAACATCGCAAACATAGACATTATTTGTTGCTATAAAGACTTGCTTTTGCTGAAATGCTATTTTTGCCTCCTTTTGTGTTCAAGTGTGAAGCTATGGGCATCAGCGTTTGGTGGAGAAATTAAATCTATTTCTGCTAAATATTCTGGATCACAACTACTGCAAAAGGTATTACTTTCTATTCTCTGTACCTCTCTTCACATATACACTTGATTAAATGTGAATCACCTTTGTCTGTCATGTACAAATGTAGCCTATACATTCAACTGAATACTGATTTCAGAGGAGACAGGTGTGTTCAGCACTCAGCTGTGTGTGTGTGTGTGTGTGTGTGTGTGTGTGTGTGTGTGTGTGTGTGTGTGTGTGTGTGTGTGTGTGTGTGTGTGTGTGTGTGTGTGTGTGTGTGTGTGTGTGTGTGTGTGTGTGTGTGTGTGTGTGCGTGTGTGTGTGTGTGTGTGTGTGTATGTGTGTGTGCCTGTGCGTGCGTGCGTGCGATATGTCCGATACGGCCCATTAACCACAGCACTGATTCATCTCATCTCTCCAGTTAAACTCTCTGGAGTCAAGAGTTCCAAGTTAACCGCGGGATATGAACACGACAAGGAGACAAATTGAATAAGCGTGGTGGGATGAGAAGGTGTGGATGGAGAAGGTGTAGTAAGGGAAAATACAGGATGACAGGTAGCCTATAGCAGTGGTTCTCAACCCCTCAAAATGATCATATTTGACCTCCCATCCTGAACAAGCACTTAGAATTGTAGGAGCTGAGGCATTACAGTTTGCTTGACAAAATATTGTGAAAATAGCAGATACAAGCTCTGTAGATCGGCTATTTTCAAAATAATATTCTTATAGTATTTGACAATTTGGCCAATGTTTGACCCATAGTATAGTTTGTTGATTACTTTTGATGCAGTAATGGTCTTTTTTCTTTTCTCTTTTTTTTAGGTTTTGAAAAGGTTATGTGGGGACCCCCTGGGGGTCCCGACCCACAAGTTGAGAACCACTGGCCTACAGTAGGCTACAGTAGTAGTAGTAGTAGTAGATTCATTATGTAATTTACCTCTCTGGCCAGGTGGTGGCAGAGGCCTCAAGGCAACAAAAAAAAGGTTTCAAAATTGAGTCATGTGACTGGACAGCAGTCAGTGCTGAATTTGACTTTTTTGTTTGGGTTGTTGTGTGAATTAGCGTTTTGTTGTATGGGTTGTGCATTGAAGGTACACAGAGAAATTAATGTTAATTGTCTCTGAATGTTAATTTAAATGTGACAGTGTAAAATAGACCCAATATTTGTCATAATGTTGATTGTGTGCGCTGGTGTGTAGCATAATGCACTTGAGTTTCTGACCACACGTTTTATATTATGTCATTCTGGAATAGAAATAGAAAAAATTGAAATACATCAGTTTCAGTAACGTTTTTACCAGTAGATTTTCTCAACATATCTATATCTTCTTTGACAGACAAATATTTTCTTTTTCTATTTTAAAAGTAAAACATTTACATTTTAGATTTAGCTGTCAGGTTAAGCAGAGATTATTCTCCATTGGCCTAAAACGTTCGTAATTTGTATTATTAACCTATGTCTAAAAATTATAATGCACACTAATGCATGGTGGCGATTCTTTGAATTAAATATTATTCTTTTTTTCCTTCTTTTTCTTTTTTTAATTTTAACTTCTCCTCGTCATTGAATATGCATTTGCCTTTGTACAATATCAGTCATTGGTACAAAAAAAATGCCCAGCAGATGTGTGTGTGTTTTTCGCATAGCAAGCACTCCTCATGTTCCTGTTCATGGAGGCATGTCTGGTGAGAAGAGAACAGCAGCTCTCAGCCAGTCAGCACAATGCGGCGAGGTGGGAGGGAACTGACGGCTCATTAGGGACTGTACATTAAGGGTGATCATTAGATGCGTTTATGGTGAATTAGCCTGATTTCCATTCAGAGTTCTGCTGGGGACAGCATGGGAGAGAAAAGAGACAGAGGCGCTTTCTCGTGGCTGTGTGTGTGTGATCAGTGATTCATCATGGCTCACATGTGTCCCCTCTCACCTCTGCATTGGTTATTCCTACAATCAATAATCATGATCATGGATTTTGATGGATGGGGGTTAACCTCCCTTTGATGACTGGAGGAGTGTGAGCAAGGGGCGGGAACGGGGAGGGGGGGAGAGAGGGGTTGGGTGGGACTTGGGTTGCTGAGGCGAGGAGGACAGGCGTGAAATGAACTGTTCTGCTCCACTGCGAGCCCACACTCTTCCTTTCACTAGGTAATTTGTCGCCTCGTGTATAGGCTACTGGGCCGTGTGTGTGTGTGTGTGTGTGTGTGTGTGTGTGTGTGTGTGTGTGTGTGTGTGTGTGTGTGTGTGTGTGTGTGTGTGTGTGTGTGTGTGTGTGTGTGTGTGTGTGTGTGTGTGTGTGTGTGTGTGTGTGTGTACAAGGTATAATGCGTGTTTGAGTGTGTACTTTAACGTGTGCATTTGTATCTAATGTGGGTGAATGGAGCGTGTGTAACATTAAGGGTTTTGTTTTTATTTTTTTGCATGCAGGAGGGAGTTGTGATGTTATGTAATGATATACCCTGTCTGTTCTACTGGGCTTTGTTCTGTATCAGTGCGTGTCCTGTGTGAGTCTAGCAGAATCAGCATTATGTGAGGTGTAGTTCATTATCCAGAATCGCCAGAGCTTGACACGTTATTATCTTTCTCTTGTGCTCTGACTCCATTTCAATTACCCTCCAACCGTGCATAGCCTTCAGACTCGGACCCGCCCCCTTGCCCACCCAGCCTGGCCCCTTCAGCCAATCAGCGACAGAGAGATACATCTTGTCAGACAAGATAAAGCCCATCAATCATTCACTGTCTGTTTGCGGGATACATTTTATCAGCCAGTCATCTGATCTGATGGGCCCGGTTGGCTGAAGCTTGTCAGATAGTTGGTGCCACTTAAGGGCTTAGAAGAAGCTTTATTTAATGATTTCCCCTCTATATGGGTAAGAAATTGTGTAAATACACGACGATAATTACACCATAATAATGTCTAACTGTTCACACAGAAAAAAATCCAAACCTGCACGCGCACGCACGCACACACACACGCATGCACACGCACGCACACACACACACACACACACACACACACACACACACACACACACACACACACACACACACACACACACACACACACACACACACACACATTCTCTCTCTCTCTCTCTCTCTCTCTCTCTCTCTCTCTCTCTCTCTCTCTCTCTCTCTCTCTCTCTCTTCTCAACTCTCAATTCAATTTCATTCAACTCTCTTTCTCTCTATAGGCTATGTGTTTATTTTTATTTTATTATTTGAGATTATCACTCAAATTATTCATTCACAAGTACCTACACACATCTTGTATATTTTGTTTGGTTTTCTTATACTTTCTTCATACACCTGCACCTGTGAGCCGATTTGTCATGTAAGTGTGTCCCTTGAGTGCAAAGCCCAGAAGCAATATGTTTTGTGCTATTTTTCCAGAAATATAAGGAATTTGAAAAGTCTGTCAGAGTGGAAGAAATAGATGGCATGAAAGTGGTCAAAAACCTGGCAGTAAAAATGGAGGAAATGTTCAAGAGGAAACAAGATGCCACAAGGGTAGGTGGAAAAAACAGTGCTTTTTAATGTTATTCAGTATACAATAATATATACGAAAACTATATATATATAGATTACCTACAATTATTATTAAGCCTATTATTATTATTATTATTGCTGTTAATCTAATATTAGTTCTCTTCCTTTAGCAATTCTGTTAAAGGAGATGTGCAAACCCCACCCATTGTTATTTGTCCTATACATAAAATACCCCAATATCTTAAAGATGTAGAATAGATAGAATGGCCAGTTGCAATATGGCTGTGTTAGATCAATCAAATATTCTACTGGGACGGACTGGAGCCGATATGCCGTTCACATGATGTCCCCAAAGCCCTGTTTAGCACCGGCATTCTTCCCGTGAGACCCTTAGCAGAGAGATAGCTGTTAGGCCTACTGTACGTATAGCATAGGCCTACCTCCCAGTGAGTGTTGGGTGATGATAACGGTTATCTCTGGCTGCCTGGGTTGTTGTGCACTATAAATCATGAAATACCCAATGCTAGGCTACACGAAATCTCATTCAATTTCATAAAAACAACAACAGATGTAATAATTGACATAATGACATGAGTCAATGTTGAGAAGTCGAGTGCGTTTACAAGGCACACTTCATGGTGGCCTATGAAAAAAAAAATCAGGTAGCTTTTATGCATTGTGAAAGACGACTTTTCCAACACGAAAGCTCTATATTTGACAACGTCATCACCTTGCTCAAAATTGGGGGAAAAAATGCGTTTATGAAAAATGAACTGAATTTAATACACGCTTGTTAGTTGGGTAAAAGGCCTGTCTCATTCCTATAAGAAATATTTAATCAAAAGACAAATATAACATAGGTCTACCAGGGATATTTCTTAATTCGGAAAGAATAATTCTATTTTAGCCTTATTGCAATTTCACGTTTGGCATGCAGTGCTGACGACTAAGAATGAAACTCGACAGGGTAAAATGAGTTTTGTCGCCACAACCGTGTTGGCAGTAAAACCTCAATTCTGTTTACATTGCAGTTATTTTTGACGTATTTGACAGTTATTAATTACCGGGTCGGTTCCACAGGCAAGGGTGACTGTAATGTTTAGGCGGCAATTCCCCCCAAAACGACACAGCAAGCACATTTCAAGGAGGAAAATCTAGGGCAATGCAATGGCATTTAGTCTGGCTCCAACGTTGCTTACCTCAATTGCCTATCAATCATTTTTCAGACATACAGTAGCCTATTGACATCTACTACATATATAGACTTGGAGATGGCTGCGGAAAGAACATAGGCCTATTCAAACTTTTTTTTTGTTGGAGACAGCTTTTTCCAGTTGGCCTTTAGGCTACTCGTCTGGAAAAAACTAAAGACTAATCTAAAGCTAACCAACCAATTGTTCTCAAATTCCTTTTCCACTGATGACATTTGTTGGACTGTGAAAATAATGACTTGGAGAGGCAGCATGCAATAGACCACAGAAGTAAAAAAGGGTTCTGCAGGGCTATTAAAAAAAACACCCAGGGAATGCTACCAGGGAACCACATGGGCTATTTCACTGTATATGCCTGAGGTAAAAAACCAAAATGATAAAAACATAAAGTTGTACACAAATGCTATTTTTTTAACGTAATTTATCTATTTGTAACTCTGAGCATGTACAAATGGACCTCATTTGTACACTCTTAAATAAACACCGACGATTTCTTTTGTTTGTTGCTGTGTAATAATGATAAGTATCATTTGTGCATTTCCGTCCTTCCATCAGAGGCTTGTGGAGGCAGCGGAGGAAGCTCATCACCAGCATGAAGAAAACCCAGACCTGCAGGTGAGGCTTCTGTCGAAAAATATATAGGTCTAAAGTAATTTTAAAAATAGATATAAATACAAGACTTGTCCAAAAGGAACAGAAGTAAACAGAGAGAAAGATGGAGAGGAAACTATGATAAGTTATGAGGTCAGAAGGTGGAGCGTTTTAAATGGAGTTGGAGAGAAGCGGCAAGGTGAGAGAGAAGGGTAACGTGCTGCAGGCCCTTCCCTTTGTGTCTAATTTAATGCCCTGTTATCGCTTTGATAGATAATACGCCTTTAATAAGAAGAAGCCATAGGACGAAGGCTGTCGTAACTCACTGTATTGTTTTAAACTTTAAAACAATACAGTGAGTTATGACAGCCTTCGTCCTATGGCTTCTCTTCTTATTAAAGGCGTATTATCTTTAGATATTATCTATCAAGTGTGTAGCCAAATCAAAGGCAGCCTGTGCATTAACTGAAAGTAGGCCTGTAGCCTACAAAATGAACACTGATGATTTTTTTGTTTACCGTGTAGGCTTATATAGCTTCTTTAATCTAAACATTTGGTAACATGTGGCAATGAGGATTTTAACATGTAGGACAGTAATGCTGCACCGTGGTCAGATAATGAAACTTGGTCACCACACCATGGTCAGGTGTAGTGTAACTAAACCTCGTGTCTTCTGAACCCACATGATAGTGCTGTCTGCATGTTGATTTATAGGACCAGCCAGGGATTTTGCATGAAAGAGAAAAACAATAAAGTGTAACACATGGGCAGCCCAATAAATAAAATACATCTTTGGGGTCCTGTTATCATAAAGCCATAAAGACAAAGCTGGCTTTGTCTTTAGCTTTATGAATATACAGGACCCAAAGATGTATTTTATTTATTCATTTTATTTGTATGAAAAGTAGCCCATATATCCCTCGGTATTGAATTTCATATACACAAGGGTTCTTGTGGTGTCCAGATTGTAGCTCCTTAAAGGACATTATTTAGCTGCTGCTGACTTCTTTTGGCGCAGTGAGCTTCCTCTGCCTCTGCGGAGGGAATGCAGTAATTCTGTCATATGGAGAATAGGCTATAGCCCCTCTCTCTGACTCTCTCATTTCTCTCTCTCTTTCTCCATCGCTTTCTTTCTCTCCTTTTTTTCTCCAGTAGACAAAGATAAATGAAAGTCTTGTGCACCACGGTGCATTGTTTCACTTTCCTGACTGTGTAGATTGGAAACCCAGTCAAGCAACAAAATACTAAAATAATGGCAGCCGCTTTCCAGTTAATAGAAGCATTTACATCATATGAATACATTTCAATCACCTCATTGCCTCTCAGTTTCTCTGATGGTCATAAATGTAGGCTATTATTTATTATTATAAGCCTGAAAATATAGCCTACAGAGCAAGTTGGTTTTGACCGTTTCCTCTTTCAGAAAACATTTGTATGATTTTGTTATGTTTACCGCTTTTCGAGGTATTTTTTATTTATTTAATATTTTTTTCATGTCATAATTAACGTGGAAGTTATTTCCATTCTACCTTCGAGTTTAAAACATTTAACTAAAAGCTAGCTTTGTCTTTTACCCATGGATAGGCCTATATCTCCTATTAAAAAATATTTATTTGACCCGTTGTTAACAAACTTAGGCGCGACGTCAGTCACCATTCAATAAACGACACATTTGTGATTTGTGAAACTCATAGATTTAGCTACGACGTGAGATGATTCACAAAATAAGTCTGCCCGTTTCTCTCGTTTTTATATCATGTAGGCTAATAAACATGCTAAATGACCATGTTATTATATCGCGTTTTTGAGCCAACTGAAATATTGTAGCTAATTTGACTTTCAGCCGTTTTGACGTTTTTGGTAGGTCCTATAGGTGCTGGGCTGCTGGCTATCTTTATAGTCATTCCAAACATTAATCTGACAGATACATAGCCTACTTCAAAAACAAATCCCCCACAATAGGCTAATGTGTCGTTCACTTCTATAAGCCTACAGCCTACCATCCTGGCCTAGCAACTTCATTGAAGTAGTTAACGGTATAAGGATGTGTAATCCAATATCCACCTGGGCTGCGATAATGACGTGATGTTATGATAATAGTTTCACCATGATGCAGCCACAATGAGATTAGATAAGATGGCTTCTCGTATCTCAGTGTCGTGACTCGTGCGTTAGGGTCGCTGAGTGCTGCTTTACTTTGACACACACACAGGTATCCAAGGGCACATGGATCAGCTGATCGTACTGTGTGTTTTTTTTATTTTATTTTATTAAACAAACTTTGAGAGGATGGAAATAGCCTTTTAGTCTAATCTTGATGAAAAGATGATTATTTAACCTACAACTTTTAGTTATAACTTTTATTAAAGTAGTAGCCTAGGCTAATAATGGGCCCATATGCTTTAAAACATATATATTAATCTGTTTTCTTACAAAATGATCAGGTAGGCTATGTTATTTTTTTATTCTGCAAAATTAAGAATCAAGCTTTATAGGCTCTCTGTTTTTCATTCAAAATGTTATCAGGCAAAAGATAATAATTCTCCATTAAATAATAAATAATCAAGTTGATTTCTGCTGTTTCTGCATTAAAACTTTTTAAGATGGCTTTTGAATTTGTGTTATCATTATGATAATATTTAAATATCAACCATTATGGCATGACCACGTCCTACTTCACCATATTTATCACAAAATAAGAGGTAAGCTATATTCTTAACGTTTACATACAAATTGCAAAAAGGCAACATTCTTGAAAAGGAAAGGTTTATGTTTTTGCTAAACTATGAGCAATATTACACTGCATTTTGCGCAGCACTTGCTCTCAAACGCTGCTATACATTGAATCAGTGGAAGGCAACTTAAGGTGGCTTTTTACTTGGACCACTCTATTAGGGTGTTAAGATGTAACAGCCGCACCAATGCTCAATCTGGCCTTGTTAAACCTATGTAGCATAAAGATTAGAGAGAGACACCACATGTCCAGTATTAAGGCAGGTCTGGTAACGGCAATAATGTCCCGGGCCAACTATATAGTAGGGTGCAAATGGCTGCAGTATAGGCACCAGCTAACTGCAGTGGTGTAAGAGTCATTGGGGCGTCTCAGGGAGCTGCAGTGTCCCCTACCTGCTCTACAGTAATAACCCCGGCGGTTAACGTGCCTCTCTCTCTCTCTCTAGTGCTATAAGTTCTGCTGAGAGTGCACATTTTACTTCCCCCGCCCCTCTCTCTTAGCAGCTCTCTCCCACCAACCCCACCGCCCCGCCTCAGCTCGTCAGAGAGGCGCTCAGGCGTGGTATGAGCTGTCAGATGCTGCTGGATGGTGATGCCTCCCCCAAGTATGGTATAGAGTCCATCACCCAACCCTCTCTCTCTCTCTCTCTCTCTCTCTCTCTCTCTCTCTCTCTCTCTCTCTCTCTCTCTCTCTCTCTCTCTCTCTGTCTCTCTGCCACACACCCAGGAGCAGAGGCTGCAGGCAGGCTGCTTAGACAGGATGAGAGAGTCTCTCCTCTAACAGGGCTTGCAGGAGCAGTCAGTGAAGGACAGGCCAGGCCAGTCAAACTCACTGTAAAAAAGAAAAGACCCATGGGCAGACAGTCCCACAGTCAAGGAGCTAACTATGCCCAGATTGCCCACCTATATACTTAAAGGGAGACCATCTTGAGGTTCAACATTAACGCGTATATTGTCTTATTTGTTGTGGGGTCGAATGCTTCATTCACAGACATAACACTGTGTAAGTGTGTGTGTCTCTGAAACGGTGCCAAAGTTGTGCTGAAAAGTTTACCTCAGGGATGTCACTGGGGCACAATCAGTGATTTTTAGTTTCTTCCCTCTGTGGCTGTGACATTGCCCTGGCTTCACTGTGTTTATGGAAAAACACCTCTATCTTGACTTCAGAAAATATGAATCACATGTAATGGTGGCACCAGACCGTATGGGTGTGCCAGGCTGGTGCGCCAGGCCGAGGTCAGCTCTGTACTTGGTCCTCTCTCTTTTCCCTCTACACCAAATCTCTTTGCCGAAAAACGCAAGGGCAGAAAACAAGTGCTCCCTTATGTCTCGCCTCCCATTGAAACAATAATAGCGCCCAGCGAGACAGGGTACCCCCTTCCAGTCACTGTTTGACTGGAAGGGTATATACCCCCTTCCAGCCACCATTTGACTTCTTGGGATGTCTGTCCCAAAGAAGTCACAATATGCATTTTGGGGAGTGAGACAATGTTGGTATAGATCTGCTATTTTGTCATGTTTCTATTTGCACTGTATACATGTGCTGTAACATGTGCACTGTGACTGTTTCTCCTCAGTATGAGTATTTCAACGCAGTGCTGATCAATGAAGTGGACGAGGAGGGCAATAACGTGGAGCTGGGAGGAGAATTCCTGCTGGAGCCCAACGACCATTTCAACGATATCCCCGTCAATCTCAGCCTGAGCGTGGTGCAGGTGCCCACCAATATGTACAACAAAGGTAAGAACAACAGCACACTGCACTGACACATGCCACCATTATCCAGGTAAATGGCAGCATTATTTACCTGCCGAGCTGGCGACCAAGGAAAGTACAGGAAAGGGGAGTGTAACAGCACATTTGATATTTTGTCATACCAAAACTACCAAAATGACCAATTCTTGCAAATGCTGCTCGCCAAATTATAAATTGGCAGTGGTGTAAAGTAACAAAGTACATTTACTCAAGTACTGTCCTTAAGTACACTTTTGAGTACTCCACTACATCTCAGAGGCAAATATTGTACTTTTACTCCACTACAATTACTTGAAAACTTTAGTTACTAGTTACTTTGTAGATTTTGATTATTAATCGCAAAATATATATTAAACACTTCAGCCCTATATATATTTCGCCCATTTGAAAATAACCGATCTACAAGCTCACAATGCGTCGCAATGCGACGCATTGTGAGCTTGTAGATCTGCTATTTTCCAAAAGATTAGTCATTTCATTATACATTTGAAAACTTGTGAAATGGGACATTCTGCATAATGAGTACTTTCTACTTTCGGACAGAGTATTTCTACATTGCAGTATTGATACTTTACCTTAAGTAACAAATGTGAGTACTTTTTCCACCACTGTAAATTGGGCTTAATGGCCAGGTGCACTCTTTACAGCTGGTTAGGTGTAACAGAGGGATCAATAATGGTGTTTGTGAGACAGAGAGAGAGAGAGAGAGCAGCCTGATACTGTTTGCAGTTTTCAAAGACATTGGAAGGAGTGAAGGTAATGATGGAGCAGGAGGTGTTCAGTGGCTCCTTGTTTTACGGCGTGGAGTGTGTCACACCTCTCCAGTCCTTTTGTTTGGCTGTAATTGGTTCCCAGATAGTGCTCCTTTTCCTCTCTTGTTCTCATCTCAAAAGGAGGAGCGGACCGCCGGCACTTCCAATAGCAGGAGGGGAGTGGAATTATTTAGTCACGGCCATTGTTCCTCCTTGAGGGTTAGGTTCAGAGTAAGGGACAAAGGTCAACAGTGCAAATCCTGCCAAATGACAGTAATCTGTTTGTGTCTCTCTTCCGCCTGTATACTGTACTGTTTACTTAAGTAAAAGTATCAATATTGCGATATAGAAATACTCTGTTACAAGTAAAAGTCCGGAATTCAAAATGTACTTGAGTGAAAGTACAAAAGTATTGGCATCAAAATGTACTTAAAAGTACCAAAAGTTAAAGTACTCATTATGCAGAATGTCCCATTTCAAGTTCTCTCAACTCTTTGGAAAATAGCAGATCTACAAGCTCACAATGCGTTGCGATGCGACGCATTGTGAGCTTGTAGATCGTCTATTTTCAAATGGCCGAAATGTATATAGGGCTGAAGTGGTTAATGTATGTTTTGTAATAATAATTAAAATCTTTTAAAAAAAAAGTAACTAGTAACTAAAGTTTTCAAATAATTTGTGATGGAGTAAAAGTACAATATTTGCCTCTGAGTTGTAGTGGAGTAGAAGTAAAAGTATTGGAAATTGGAAATACTCAAGTAAAGTACAAATAACTCAAAATTGTACTTAAGTACAGTACTTAAGTAAATGTACCACTGACTGTACAGCTCTGTTGTCTCTTCACTGGATCCTTTCCCACCAACTTTCTGTCCCCAGATCCTGATATAGTGAATGGTGTGTATTGGTCCGAAGCCCTAAATAAAGTGTTTGTGGATAATTTTGAAAGGGACCCGTCACTTATTTGGCAGTACTTCGGGAGTGCCAAGGGCTTCTTCAGACAGTACCCTGGTGAGTTTTATAGCTTTCCATTTGTCCCTCTGTCTCTCTGCTTGTCAAGCTTTTTTCCTGTCTCTGTCTCTCTATCCTTTTGTCAGTGTCTGTTTCTGCATCTCTCTCTCTCTCTCTCTCTCTCTCTCTCTCTCTCTCTCTCTCTCTCTCTCTCTCTCTCTCTCTCTCTCTCATCTCTGTTGATATCTCAAGGGAGCCATCAGTGTGGAGGGGGCATTGAGAAAACTTGAAATAGGATCACTAAAAGGGTGATTTGGCTAATGTTGTAATTTTACAGACCATCAGAGAGGATGCATATATACAGTAGAGAATTAATCAGAATTTTGCCAATGTGGGTCTGCTGCAGCCATAGCCTATTGGAATGCAGTCCAGATGTATTGGAGCCTACAAAAGCCATTGGACCATTACAATGATAGCAGGGGTGCAGGAGGCCCCGTTATAGTGCACAGAGCAAAGGCATATTGAGATCTGATATACAGCAGGAGATAATATGACCCTGTGATGCACCTACTGCTTTATTCATCTAAATTATAGGAAGTTCTATTGCAGCAATCTCTGACATCATTTATCAGCTGTCACTGTGTTCTCTAGACCTAGAGATTACTCTTTGAACTGACAGCACCATTCTATTGTTACTTTTCAGATTTGCTATACTGTAGTATTGTCCTTCCAACGCAGCGTTTGCCCATCTTGAGTTATTTTATTTAACTATGAGAGTGCACATGTCACTGTCTGATGTTCTTTTATCCCCCAGGGGTGAAGTGGCATCCAGATGAGCACGGTGTTATTGGTTTTGACTGCAGAAACAGGAAGTGGTATGCCTTTACATATATATATACTTATATATACTTTACATTGACCTGGCGACCCTGATGATAGGTTCTTGGTTTACGTATGTATTAGTTATTCTTAGATTATTGGTTTACTTATGTATTACTTTATTATTAGATTACTATTCCTATGCATTTGATGTATTATCTTGTGTTGTCCGTCTGCTAAATACCAAAATTGTATACGGTCAATTATAGGTTTTCTCAGGTCCCATAACATATTGTCTGTAAAGTAAAGAAATCATTACCTTTGCTCTAGTCTGTTCTGTCCTCCACTACCATGCTCATATGCGTTTTTCTCCATATTGCAGGTACATTCAGGCAGCCACATCTCCTAAGGATGTTATAATCTTGGTAGATGTTAGTGGAAGCATGAAGGGACTGAGGCTGACCATTGCCAGACAGACGGTCGCCTCCATATTGGACACATTCGGAGATGATGACTTCTTCAACATCCTTGCGGTAAATCACACAGCAAAACTTTGTGTTCTGCATTTTGTGTCCAATACATTTATTTGTTTGTGAGTGTGTGTGTGTGTGTATGTGTGTGTTTATGTGTGACTGCATGCGTGCTATGTGTGTCTTTAACTGTCAGTATGTCTGTGCGTAATATCTGACTCATCACTTCGCTTATCTAATGAAATGAAATGATTCTACTAAAGATCACTGACTGATCCAAACAGTAAAGACCTCAGTATTAAATGAACACTGAAGATTTCAATGTTTTGGGTTTGTACAACCTCTAATGTCTACTTATCCTCTGTGCTCAAAGTATAATCAGGAGATACACTACGTGGAGCCTTGCTTGAATGGCACGCTGGTCCGCGCTGACAGAGCTAATAAACTGGTGAGTCCTATTCAGACTGACAGTAATTGAACATACGCAGTTCTTATCAGATTTAATTTGCTATTATTACAGTTTAAATCCTCTCGTCAACTCTAACCTTGTCATCTGTCAGCATTTCCGGGATCATCTGGATAAATTGTTTGCCAAGGGGATCGGGCTGCTGGGCGACGCTCTGACCGAAGCATTCACTATCCTCAACGATGTAAGTTCATATATATACATGTTAACCTGTTATGTATCTGTGTAATCAAGTTGTATTTACTACTGCAGTGGGATGTTAATAACACCTTATGTTAAAGTGCACTTTAGTTCTTAGGATTTAGGATTAAACAAAATACATTTTGTGTCATAAGACTATAATCCACTTGAATAACTATAACATAACTGCTGATGCAATAAGCCACAGCAAGTTTAGGTGAATATTCATTCATTCTTTAGCTGTCGTCTGTCGATAACATTGAACATTTACACTTGACTAGAATGAATGTTTAAACTCTCATTTACAATCGAAGGAAGTTGGCACTGGAGTCATGTTGATTTGGTTTAGTGTGTTCTAAACCAAATCATAAAAAAGTGCTCCAGTAAACGTACGTGCGAGCCGGGAAGAGGTGTCTTCCATCGAAACGCTCCAGCGCTGTCCCTGTTCTGCCCTCCGAACACAGACACCTCTATTCTGAAGTGTGATTAATGGTTCTAATTAATGTCGATGATTAATAACGTGGCTGATTGGAACACAAAGCAGATAAGACCAGGAGCCACTCTGCGCTCCTTTTATCTCACTGTTTTCAGGCAAGCTTTGGCTGCACCACAATGGCTGAGGGAGAACAGCTTTTACATCTGCATTTGTCAGATTAATTAAAGCCCTGCAATGAATATGGTAATCGTGTAGCCAATAGCTTGCTCTTTAAATTCATTGTTACACCGGTGGCAATGGAATAAATTCAGACTGCAGCCTATCACAGACAGTATCAAAAGGAGATGCATCCACTAGCTTCCCTTGAAGTGCACACCTCATGATGTGATGAAATTAAATGTGATATTATGTAGTATTATATGTGAATGTAGTTACATATCTCTGCTGTCCGGCAGAAACCATCTAACTCCAAAATGTTCATTTTTCAGGAAATGAAAAAAGTGCAGTTAGGAGGTTTTGTTCATCATCGATAAGAACAGCTGAATGGACCTCCAAGCTCACAATGAGGTTGGAGGTCAAAAGGGGGTGGAGCCTTGACTCAGCAAAACCAGCTGGTTTAGCAGAAAATTTGAGGATCCAATGGAGTTAGCTGGTTTTGTCAGAAGCGCTTTTTAATGCTTTTCATTGTTTCAATATTTTTTTTTACCAACACACAGACGTAAAGGGTGTTCAATGGCCCTGATTTATGGGAAAAAATGCAAAAGTGTCAAGTTAGTTAGCTGGTTTCTGCCGGACAGCAACGATATATTATAATCCTATTATAATCGCAAACAATTAATCAGTCATACACAGGTGTGTGTGTGTGTGTGTGTGTGTGTGTGTGTGTGTGTGTGTGTGTGTGTGTCTGTGTGTGTGTGTGTGTGTGTGCGTGCGTGCGTGCGTGCGTGCGTGTGTGTGCGCCTGCGCGCGTGCGTGCGCGTGTGAGTGTGAGTGTGCGGGTGCGGGTGTGTGTGTGGGTGTGTGTGTGCTGCAGAGATGGGCAGTATTTGAAATACATGTATTTATTTCAAATACTTGCAGTATCTTCAGTATCTTTGTCAGTATCCTGTGTCAGTATCCTGTGTCAGTATCCTGGTCAGTTTTTTGGTGTCAGTATCCTGGTGTCAGTATCTTGGTGTCAGTATCTTGGTGTCAGTATCCTGGTCTCAGTATCATGGTCAGTATCCTGGTGTCTGTGAAGTACAGGCGTAGAGGCAGCTCTGTGTAGGATTGTGCATTCAGTCTCATGCCATAGTTCTTGCCTAGCTTTCGATGATAACACGGTCACTATGGCCTGCACTCTCAGACACAGTGGTAAACATTTTTGCTGCCTGCTCCAAACACCCTGAAAACACCTCTGCTTGTATGATCAATTTATTCTTAGAAATTCTGACATAGGCAATTAATTTAATATTTGGCAATCAATCTATGAATTGACTAATCATTGCATTAGTTTTTATCAAATGCATTTTCACGTATTTCCAAAATACACAATATGTATTTGTATCTATAAATGCATTTCTCAGACCAGTATTTTGTATTTGCATTGTGATACATTTCTGACCCAGTATTTGTAATGTATCAAAATACTTTTTGCTGTATGTCCACCCATGTGTGTGTGTGTGTGTGTGTGTGTGTGTGTGTGTGTGTGTGTGGGGGTGTGGGTGTGGGTGCGGGTGCCGGTGCGGGTGCGTGTGTGTGTGTGGTAGTAGGCAGTAAGCTACTCAGCAGCTTTTATCCGGTGATTATGGTGCTTCATGCTGTTGTATTTCGCTACATTCACTCTGTCACAGGTCAATAAGCCAGTTAATTACCGCAATACATCTCCTGGCATCAGATTAGTGTGTTCCACACACTTCCCAAGTTTATTTACAAAGACAATAGCGTGATCTAGTCCCCGAGACACCACAGCTGCCATATCAGACATCATCAGATGCAATCGAAACAAGACTGTATACCTATCTGATGGTCCGTGGACTCAAGTCAATTTTTATTACCAGACTTTTACTTGTATAACAAAGTGTTTCTACATTGCAGTATTGATACTTAATGTAAAAAATTTGAGTACTTTTTCAACCACTGGTGTTCCCTCTCTCTCTGCAGTTCAACCAGACTGGACGTGGCAGTGGGTGCAGCCAAGCCATCATGCTTGTGACTGACGGGGCGACGAAGATGTACGATGAGGTCTTTGAAAAGTTCAACTGGCCAGACAGAAAGGTGACACTGGACTCTTTCACATATTCACATGCTGTCCAACCCCATTTATCATCATTCCCTATTGGTACTGACTTCCTGCACGTGCTTTTCCTGAAATTTCTGCTCGTAAAGCATTTTCCTTCCAGCGAAAATGGCAGTACATTGTAATACTGTCTTTGTGTCAGATGATTTTTCCGGTCTTGACATTTTGAAGAATTGGTTTCGTACTTTATTACAGGTTAACATTAACATGGTAATGTAAAAATCTATGTCAATATTATATATTTCAATGTGCTGACCCACCACGAGTGTAACATCTCTCCACGCGAGAAAGGAACATGGGGAATTAGCTGTTTTCAAGGGCAGTGTACTGTATATGCAGCCTGCTCAATCCCCAAGCGATCACTGTGACTTTCAACATCAGTGATAGAATTTAATACAATAACCAGTACATTTATTGAACGCAACACCATATTAAAGAGGAGGTATAGCACATTCACTATTTTGTGACAGCTAATTCAGACCTTTTTTCACCACATCAGCTGCGCAAAAAGAACAAAAAAAAAACGAACAAACTTGAACACTGAGCTTTGAGTTGCCATCGGGTAATCGTTGCATTCAGTGACCTCTGAGGTCCCTCAGCAGACTGACCCGACTTGACTTTGGCCCTCTACTTTCTGGAGCACTGTGTATGCCATGGCCCCTGTTTGCCCCAACTCGCGTCCCAGACGCTACCTACCACCTCAGGGCAGGCTGGCTTTATGTGGAGGGTGTGGGGTTGTTTTTTTATTTTTCGGGCATTGTAAGACCTTTATACAGAAGTAATTGAAATGAAATAGACTGCAATGCCATTCACAGCAAAACAACGGCTCT
>NC_137612.1:11983459-11998459 GCF_963280865.1 Gymnoscopelus braueri | reverse complement strand
TTGAGCTATATCAACGTGCAGATCTTTCATTATGGCACCATAACCTTACATCACGTTTGCTTTTTCTTCTCTAGTTAGGGATCCATGGTTATGCATTTGCTATCACAAACAACGGCTACATCCTGACCCACCCGGACCTCAGACCACTGGTAACTTGCTTTCTTCCTATTCAATCCACACCAAAAGCACTAACACCCCAACATTGCCAAGCTGCACAAAACCCTGACCCATCCCTTGTTCTCTCTGCACCCACTGTGTCATTTTCTTTAAAGTTGTCTAAGCAATTGTATACATAACATAACTGCAATGATAAACTGAAAGCCTCCTCCTGTGATGAGGGCTCACACAGACACACAGGTGAGGAGGCTCAATGGGCTGGTTAGTCTGTAATCCCCACCTTTTCCTTTGATGTATGCATGCAGGGATAAGGGCCACTCATAGGGCTGGCTGGCCTGAGATTTCCCAGAGGTAACTTAACACTCCCTGACAGAGACCACAGACCCTGGGTTGGTTTACACTGGATCTATGGCTGTGTTAGTGGATCTGTTTGTGTTAGTGCTTAACCCTGTGTGTGTGCAACTCTATCTGTTGTCTTAGTTTGTGTGACTACATGTGTGTCTCTATGTGCCTAAGAATTGTGCTGTGATTGTGGTAGTTGGCTTAATTGTTATAAAAGCTTGGAACAAAGTACTGTAGCTACTGTACTGTATGTCAGACCTGTCCATTTCCTGTGTGTTTGGTATTGATTTAGACCTGTGTAAGATAATTTATCTTACCGGTCGAGTATGTGCTTTTTTGTTGTGTTAAACTAAGTGTCAAATAGCACTATATTCAGATAGTAATCATTGCTGTATAGAGTGACTTTGTTTAGTATAACAGGGGTCTCCATGTCACTCCAGCTCTTTAGTAAACGGAAAATGCATTATCAGGTCAGGATACAAATTTTATCCAACCAGGAGAGGGAATCCATACAGGATACAGGATTTAAAAAAAGTTAAATTGGAAGTGAAGACATAAAGAAATGAGCAGAGAAAATTGGAACTAGAACACTATAAAATGTTAGAATATAAATGGGGACTGACTCGTGAGGTCCTGATTGGATCAAATTGGAAACCCACCTAAAAATATATTTTCTGTTTATAGAGCTAGAGAGACGGGAGACCCCTGGCACTGAACAAACACGCTAGACTAGTCTATGGCAATGATTACTATCAGAACATTTCACAAAAAACTTAACCAAAAATATCACTTACACTACCTTTAATTTAAATATATGATTCCCATTTATTTCATATGCCGTTGCATTGTATTATAAATATTTCAGTGAAGTTATTAAACATTATTAAGAAACACACACAGTCACAACACCAAATTAGGGCTGATAGAAATCCTACACGATATGACGGTGTAACATAAATCACATTAAAGTTAAACATTTCTGGGGGGGGGGGGGGGGGGGCTTAATTTAACCACTTGAACCACAGCATGCCTATTCTGGGTGGGAACATTCGCCCCAAAAAATCTACAAGCTTGTAGATTTGGTGTTGATGGAAAAAAGCGGTTTCGAGTACAGTTGTAACTCAAGTCCGTTTCTCTAAGAATAGAGGGTTTAAGTGGTTAAACTTTAATCCATGTGACTGAGAAACGTGATGTGTTTTGTCAGATGAGTCAGATTACTAACCCGGGTACCTTGTTGTGCCTCTGTGCAGTACCAAACTGGACGGAAGAGGAGAAAACCCCTATACAGCAGTGTGGATCTTTCTGAAGTGGAGTGGGAAGACAAGGACGACTTTGTATGTTTCTGGAAGCAATTACAATCCAGTGCTTTCTCACAGAAATAACTCATTCACAATTGATCCACATAAAGCTATTACAGATAATACGTACATACCAGTGATGTTGCATAATATAGTTGTAACCGATACATGGATGTGAATTAATAACTGTAACTGTGTAGCAGGTTTGAGTCCTTGTGCAGTAACTATTGATCAAAATTAGATTACATTAAGTGGAGTTTGAGCTTATAGCGCCTTGCCGTGGTACACAGCAAAATATGGAGTGTTACTTTAAAGTAATACTAGGTAACGTTTTCAACAAAACTAAAGTTAAATTGTATATCTTTTGTCAGTGGCAAAAGTTTCACAACACCCACTCCATGAATTTCACCCGCGGAAGCCTTTTATTTATATATTTTCTATTGAACGGTGAAGGGGGGGACTTTCCCGGGAAAATTACGTTCCTGGCCAACGTCATGACGTCGTGGCCGACGTCCCCAGGAACTACCGCAACGGTTTCCTGTTTGGCCAGGAACTACCGCGGTAATAGCAAAAAGGAACCTCACGCTGATGTTAAGAGAATGTAGGATTGGAAGATCGAAAAAGAACAGAAAAAGAAAGCACAGCTCATGGTAACTAATGCTCCACTGGCTAAGAGAAACGATCCGTAGATAGTATAAAACAATTAAAAGATCGCTTTTTGAAACGCTTCCGGCTTCCGGTGAAAACGAATGGAATTCTGGGTAATCGAGGATTACGGAAATTGTATGCAGTGACGGTAGTGACCAGCAGAGGTTGCTAAAAATCGTTATTTGGGATTCTGCATTGTACAACTTTAACTCATAAAATGTATAAATTGACCCTTTACTGTGTAGTAACAATGTGTGCATGCGCGTGTGTGCGTGTGTGTGTGTGTGTGTGTGTGCATGCGTGCACGTGTGTGTGTGTGTGTGTGTGTGTGTGTGTGTTTTATCTCTCAGCTGCGCAATGCGATGGTGAATAGAAGGACAGGGACTTTCTCCATGGAGGCCAAGAGGGCAGTGGATAAAGGGGTGAGACTGGAATTAAGATATACAGTATTTTCTTATCAGACGAGAGCCTCTCTTTCTGTTCACTTTGGACTGCATTCCACTAATCTAATCTAATCTAATCTCCCTTGTTCTGATGTTCTTGCAGAAACGTCTACTAAAGATGCACAACGACTATTTTTTCACAGACATCAAGGGAACTCCATTCAGGTGCAGATAGTGTTTCTATAGTTGTTTGAACCAGTTGCAATGACTGTGTGCCTGTCAGTTCATGTCTCGAGTTAACTTCAGCACATTATTTTAACACCAAACCAAAAGAAAAAGACAAGCACCACAAGAGAAACACCAACTAAACTGAACTCTTTTGGTAGCAAAAATATAAAAGCCATGTTGGCCAAAAGGTGTAGGCTGAAACATGTTGGTTTCATTGTTCTTCTAATGAAGCCATGAAATAAAGGTTTTAAATGTTTTGCTACCAGAAGAGTTTAGTTTAGTTGGTGTTTCTCCTGTGGTGTTTTTACCAAAGAGCATCTTCGGAATCTCTATTCATCCAATACCTACTTCATCGGTCTATTTGCTGTTTCGTTTTTAATAAAAGCTAGTTTGAATGTTGACTAATTCAAAGGAAATATTCTTCTTACTTCCTGTTTTTGTGTCTAGTGTTGGAGTGGCTCTGTCCAGAGGCCATGGAAAGTACATCTTCAGGGGAAATGTATCCGTTGAAGCAGGTATGTCACCAGAACTTTGGCCTCACTGACTAAAATGTCGAGATATGGCACGATGCCTATCTGTACAAGTTGGTGTGGGTAAGGGCATGTGTCTACCCAGACTGAAGATTACTTGAGCATCGCTGATGTCCATGTGTTTTTCAGGGCTCCACGATCTGGAACAACCAGATGTCGCCTTGGCAGATGAATGGTAATCTAGGGGTTGGGGAGAAGGGCATTCATGCGTTATATAGGTTATTGCCCTGTAATCACCAGGGACATTGTGGCCTTTGGTATAACAGTGTGGCTCTGCTTGGACTACAGGACTTACTGCAATATTCTGGAGCATAATGAGCACCGCGCCCTGACCCAGATCCAAGCCATCAAGCTCTTTCTGACCGGGCGCAAACCACACCTCAACTGTGAGTGACATCTTGTTGAATTATCAAAAGCTAATTAGGTTACACACAGCGTCAGACGCCTTATAATGTATGGAGTGAAATTAATCAAACCCCATTCGTCACATGAAGCATGAAGGCACTAATCATGAAACTGTGATTAGTACAAATGAGAATGAGGCTGAATAAGGCCTGACTCTACAACCAGTATTGAAGTGTGTGTTGCAGTGTTAGTCATCTGAAATGTTTTAGTTTTTGTCTAGTTTTAGTCGACTAAAGATTGTAGTAGTCGACTAAATCTACAGTTGATTTGGTCGACTAAAATGTATTTTGTCGATGCGTCGTAATGGTTGATTTTACACTTGGTTGCATGCTGAAAATAGCCGATCTACAAGCTCACAATGCGTCGCACTGCAACACACTGTGAGCTTGTAGATCTGCTATTTTCAGAGCACAACCAAACATAAAATGACTTGTCATTTAGTTCTACTGTATCTCTGCTCCACTAGTCCCTCACTAACATTTTAGTTTTTATTTGTTGACAAAATTGGCAATATGTTTTAGTCTTAGTTTTAGTGATCATAGCTTAGTTTTTGTTTCGTTTTTTATTTAGTTTTCGTAAGTGAAAAAAGGTAGTCGACGAACATTTTTCATCATAGTTTTAGTCGACGAAATCAACACTGTTGTGTTGCACTGCATAATCCTGATTCAACACTGAATTTAAAAAGGGACCCGAGAGAGAGAACAAAAGTTGAACCGTGTCATTGTGGGTCCATATTTACACTCTCAGTGTTAATTTAACACTGGATTTTACATTGTGCTGTCAGACCATTAGCCCATTAAAACCGGGAACACATCTGTGTGACCACTTAAACCATTATTTTAAATCTGTGAATTTATATATTTTTTAAAGCAAACATTTTTAACTCAAATCTTTGCTTCTGGGGGTCCCTGAAATAAAACAACATATTTTGAGATGGGGTCCGCGACCAAATACATATAAGTTTGGGGGTCCTTGACAAACATAGGTTTTTTCAAAAAACTGTTGGGTTAAATAAAGCCTGTCCTACTGTATCTGCTGCAGGTGACAGAGAACTGATCCAGGAGGTCTTGTTTGATGCTGTGGTCACAGCTCCATTGGAGGCCTATTGGACCAGCCTGGCCCTCAACAAGTCAGAGTAAGAACATTGTCAACAAAAGCAACTGGGACTGTGATGTGTTGAGTTGAGCTTTGTTGACATTTACTGTACTGTGGTAGGGTCAAAATAGGTGTCGTATGTCGTGTTGTATGTGTTTAAATGTAAATCTCCATGTGGGCTTAGAGTGCATTAAATGTTTTATTATAGTGAATGTAGAATACAAGAACGCTCGCCCCCCAAACCTACTCGCCCGGGTCAAATCCGGCGACCTTGGAACTCAACTCAACTTAACTCAAACTTTATTTATACAATATAGCACATTTACAACGACCAAGGTTGAACCAAAGTGCTGAACAAGAACAAGTTAAAAAACACGGAACGGTCGGACGTATTTCTGGCTACCAGAACCTAGCCTACCGAGACTAGGGGGGGGGGTAAATGATTTGCGATTCTGTCCTTATCGGGGCGTAACTCGAACGGCGCTGAGTTAGCTGAAGCGGACTTCGCAACGTTTGGCATGGCGACTCGCTCGCCTAATGGCTCGCTCGCCGGTGCCCCTTGTGGTTCAAGTCCTTTTCAGACAGCACTTATATTAGGGGCTTCAGTCTGTTCTCACCAAGCGGGCCTCGCTGGGTGCGAGCGTTCCGCCGCTGGGGCCAAGCGTTCCACGCCAAGTGGGGCGAGTGTTCCGCTGCTGGGGGGGGCGAGCATTCCGCAGGAAAAAAATATGGGGGCGTGTAGGTTTTGGGGCGAGCGTTCCGATTATGTATACCCTTAAGCCCTGTGAGCTTTTTCAACGTTGCCCTCTTGTAGGACAATAAACCTCATGTAGGCCTACTTGAGGAATCTCAGTTAAACTGTGGTAATTGTTTTAATAGCATACTGTAAATAGATTTGCGTTACACATGGTGTTGTGTCATTACGACACCAAGGATTTGAACCTTTTGTGAAACTTTCCTTCTGTGGATTTTCCTTCCCTTCTGTGAGACTTCCCTTCTGTGGACTTTCCTCCTGTGAGACTCTCCTTCCCTTCTGTGAAAGCACTCAGGATGTAAGCAGTGATTCTGACCTTGTGCCACAAGCTCATTGATCTTTACTACACCTACAGAAACTCAGACAAAGGAGTGGAGATTGCTTACCTGGGTACACGCACCGGCCTGTCCAGAACCAACTTGTTTGTTGTCCCTGAGCAGCTTTCCAATCAGTGAGTGGAACACAGGGACATTTTTCGAATAATGTTTTTGTTCATTTTTTTCCTCCCCCGTGCTTGCTTCCACTTTTACTTGATGGATTTAATCATTAATGCCTGTTTTAGACTTCGTCTTATACGACAGTATCACTCGGTGGTAAACAACAGATCTACAAGCTCTCAACGTGCCACACACCATCATAGTATGAATTAAGCATAGCCAGCGATGGGCCATAACAAAGTACATTTACTTGAGTACCGTAGCGTAGCCTATTCTTAAAGTTCACGGACACTTTGGTAGAGGTTTGGGTTGTGTGGTTACCTTGCCATGATGTTGCTCCAAACATGAGATATCACAAATAGTTGCTCCATTGATTAGAAATAAATATGCTCCTCATTGACTTTGTATGTTGTATTGGTGAAACAGCTCTCAAAGTCACTCTTTTGGTCCATAAACAAATGTAAACAAAACTGATTCTGCCAATCTAGAACATCACAAGACCTCATGATGTTATTATTATTATTTTTATATAAAAATGTTCAATGTCAAATGTCTACTATTTTATTGGAAGAAAACAGGACTGGATCCGCGGATTCGGATCCGGATCTTCAAATAGTGAAATCAAAAGGAAACATTTGTATTTTAAAGAACAGAAGAAGGGGGTTTTGTATTTTGTTCTATATTGCATATTCATACACGTCCTAAAAGAGTGACTTTGAGAGCTGTCAATGAGGAGCATATTTTGAATTAGCAATGTCTAATCAATGGAGCAACAATTTTTGATTACTCACCACATTTGGCGTTACATGATGGCAAGGTAAGTTGTGCACAACCCAAACCTCTACTAAAGTGTCCTTGCAATTTTTTTTTTTTTTTTTTTTTATCTCTACTTTACTTGAGTATTTGTATTTGGATACTTGTGACTTTCACTCCACTACATTTCAAAGACAAATATTGTACTTTTGACTTCACTACATTTCTATGAAGGGAAAACATACAGTATAAATCAACCACTTAAGCCTTTCTTAATTGTAGTAAAAGCTATTTTCACTATTACTGATAATGAAAAATCTTTGAATTTTATTGGGAAAATATATATATTTTTAATACAGTAATGCATTGACAAAATTTACTTTGTAATTACTTTTGAATAACATTTTTTATATATATTTTTTTTAAAGCATATACTTTGAATACTTGAAAACTTTCACTTGGTGCAGTTGAGTAATATTTGATCAGAATTATCTACTTTCACTCACTACTGGGGTTGAGTACTTTGTCCACTACTGCTCAAATTTAACAAAACAGGGCTCCCTCATAAAAGAGATCTTGTATCTCAATTGGGGCGTCACCTGTATAAATAAAGGTTACAAAAATACATATAAAAGTGCAAGTCTCCCGTCCGTCCATTCTGTGTCCTCAGAGGCTTCCTGACAGCGGAGGACAAGGAAGGGGTCTTCACTGCTGACCACTTCCCTCTGTGGTACAAGAGAGCTGCAGAGCAGGTCCCTGGGACCTTTGTCTACTCAATTCCCTTCGGTTCAGGTATGTAGAGTGTGTTTAGGAGATAGTAATGCATTTCCCATGTAGACTAATAATTCCTTATTATTATGGAACATCACAATGAGTATACAAATCCAGCACTAAAGAATGACACCATTTTTATTCAAGTTTTCATCATATGGGGTGCTAACTTCACTGAGGTGTATTTTTACATCAGTTTAAGCACCATTTCCGTTTCTGACAGTTAGATGGGTCAGTGGCGCCATCTAGTGAGCAACAATAATGTCACCAAATATATTGGAATTGGCACTTGTATCTGATCACGCTTTCTATTCCCTGACAGCTAAAAACAAGACTGTGGTTTTGGCCAGCACTGCTATTCAGCTCCTAGATGACAGAAAGTCTCCCATTGTAGCTGGTAAGGGTCTCAAAATAAACATTCATGCTTCACCTAACAACTCATTCATTAGTTATATTTTCATTGCAGTGAATTATGTATGATTTTCATGTCTTCTGTTAGCTGTAGGCATCCAGATGAAGCTGGAATTCTTTCAAAGGAAGTTCTGGACTGCCTGCAGACAGGTAACTATACAGACTGTTGTGACACTGTTTTGCTAAAAAAAAACGACATCACTTATTTACTTTACTTTACTTTACTTTACTTTACTTTACTTTACTTTACTTTACTTTACTTTACTTTACTTTACTTTACTTTACTTTACTTTACTTTACTTTACTTTACTTTACTTTACTTACTTCTAAATTAACTGTTCACTGTTTTCTGATCAGTGTGCAGCTCTGGATGGGAAATGTAGTATTAGCTGTGAAAATGAGGTAAGCTTTTCTCTCTCTCTCTCTCTCTCTCTCTCTCTCTCTCTCTCTCTCTCTCTCTCTCTCTCTCTCTCTCTCTCTCTGTGTCACCTGTTACTGTGATGTCTCCTTGATAACCAGACCTAATGTATGTTTTCACCACCTGACAGGACATTAACTGCTACCTCATAGATAACAATGGGTTCATTCTAGTCACAGAGGACCACACTCAGGTAATAATAATAATAATGAATTGCATTTTTATAGCGCTTTTCCACGTGCTCAATGCACTTTATTGGTTGTGCCTGTGTGTGTGCGTGCATGCCTGCGAGTGTGTGTGTGTGTGTGTGTGTGTGTGTGTGTGTGTGTGTGTGTGTGTGTGTGTGTGTGTGTGTGTGTGTGTGTGTGTGTGTGTGTGTGTGTGTGTCAGTGTGTACTGTGTACCTACAGTATGTATGTGTCCTTTTCTATGTGTTTTGACATAATTTCTCTCTTAGACAGGGCTCTTCTTTGGAGAGGTGGAGCGTGCTGTCATGAGCAAATTACTCCAAATGGGGTCCTTCAAAAGGTCAGCCCCCCCCCCCCAAAAAAAAAACCCCACAATCCTTCCCTTCCTAAATGATCCTTTCACTAACCTTCTTCGTTTTGCTGTCACTCAATTCTTTGGAAGATGTGAAAAGTAGTAGCTGTGAAAGTGGCCCCGGCATTCAGTAAAGGACCTGAATGCCTGTGTTTCAGCACATTATAGACTTGTTACGGCACATTACAAACTATGAATGCCTGTGTTCATGTACATGTCTGCAGGATCACTCTGTATGATTACCAGGCCCTCTGTAAAGAGTATGCTGGGAGCAGTGACAGCTCACGCACTTTATCAAATGTAAGTATAAAAGCATCATAGCCTGGCATGGACAGACTAATATCACTGCGTAGATATTAATAAGCATCATACCTTGAGCAAATAAGCTCAGAATCAGGCGTGAATATTATTCACACTTAAACCTTTTATACTTCGTAAACGAATAATTGACCGGGGTCGGCTCTGTACTTGGTTTGCTCTCCCCCCCTACACTAAATTCTCTTTGCCGAAAATAGCCGATCTACAAGCTCACGACACTGCGCTTGTAAATCTGCTGTTTGAGAAAAGCAAGGTGACCAATTGAATGGAGACGATGGGAAGTAAAGAAGATGAACTTGAACTCTTTGTTGTGAATGTTTCAGTTCATGTTTCTCATGAGACTTCAGGTCTCTCTGGCCCCCCATTTCCTCTTCGGTCAATTTGAAACTGTAAGCCCTTACTAGCAAGAAACCACACAGGCTTGATGTAGATGTATTATGGGCTTGTGGTCGAAAGTCTTTGTGTTTGCACGTTACAGGGAGGTAAGTATAGTACTGCAGTCTCAAAAATGACATTACTGTATGTAAAATAACAAACAAATGTCTTTAAGCTGCTGTCTCTGTCCTGTCTTTCAGCCCTTCTCAGCTGTGAGGTGGCTTTTGACTGAGCTCATTATGTAAGAACCACACCATCATCCAATAAGAATTGTTTATTTTGCACTGATACCAAACTGCTATGAATCTGTATAGATTCAATACATGTTTACACTATATGTCTGTTTACAGTTTTCTGCTGGAGTTTAATCTCTACAGCTGGTGGCATGTTGATCTGAATGTGAAAGGTAAAGTGAACATCGCAATAGGAGTGTGTTTGTATGAAAATGTGTCCTTGAGTATCATGTACAGTACTGTGTTTGTGCATGTGCATGTGCATGTGCATGTGCATGTGCATGTGCATGTGCATGTGCATGTGCATGTGCATGTGCATGTGCATGTGCATGTGCATGTGCATGTGCATGTGCATGTGCATGTGCATGCAGTGTCAGGCGAGCATGGATTTCTTTTCGCGTTTGAGTAAACTGGTGATACCCCCCCCCCCACGGCTTGGGTGCCAGAGGGAATTAATTTCATGGCACCAGTTGCAAAGTGTATATTTATTAGGTGTGTGTGTGTGTGTGTGTTTGTATTTTCATTTGCAAGTTCCCTATTGATTTCCATTAGAACAGGGCTAGGTGTAGCAAAATTAAAATACCAAATACATTTTACATTTTTCGTATTGTCCGATATTATGAGTGAGTTGGGTAAATGGTGGAAAATAACTACTTTATGTGGTTTGTTAAACTTGTTCCGTGTTTCCTGTGTAGCTCAAAAGCCTCATGGTAGAATCAGGATGGTCCCATGTGATACAGTGTACCCTGCCTTTGTCTCCGAGCGCACCATCAAAGAGACAACTGGGAACATTGACTGCGAGGGTTGTGTCAGGTACTTCAGATACATTTTGTTACAATATTTTCTTGAATTCTACATTCTGGTGGATCATATGGTGTCCATCAATCTCGTTCTCCCTCTGCTGCAGGTCTTTTGTCATTCAGCAGATTCCCAGCAGTAACCTCTTCATGGTGGTCGTGGATAACAAGTGTGACTGCAGCTCTGCCCCTGCAGTTAGCATGGATCCCATTGAAGTGATGTATATCCTTTTCCAGATCACACTGGGCTGTGATGGACATAGTTTACAGACCAGTTCAGTTTAGTTTAAAATCATAATATAAGACACAATACATTGTTTAAGAGTTTTGAGATTTAACACAGAAAAATGCTCATAGTTCAATGTGAGAGGAAGTGGCCTTGTGGTGGCTTGCTTGTTTAAGTTTGTTAGGTTCCCATCATGCCAAATCTGTCAACATGTTGTAGCTATAATAGTATGATTGAATTTAGCTGTCTTCTCTACATTGTATTCTTCACCCTTAACCCCTTTGAACACAACGAGTCACTGAAATGTGACAGACTGAAGTATCAGAAAGACAGGAAGAAACCAGAATCATGTCATCCTTTTCACGCTGATGTGAGTATATGCTTGTGCATTTGTTGCGAGATAATTATAAAACGTAATGAATTGCAACTGAATGGGAAAATGGTTTTAAATATAGCATATATATCTTTCACAGAGTGTTGTGTACCTTTACTCTGCAAGAAACGTGACAGAAATCTTTGCGCTGCTTTACAATTCTGTATTTAAAGACAAGTTCATCTTCTCTTCTCTGCAGGAGAATGCCATGGAATGTGGGTCAGCGACGGGCCTCTCCGCTACACTCACAGCAGCGCTGTGCTCCCCCCTGCTAGCGTTTCTCATTAGCAGGTGACCGCCACCATCATAGAACAGATCGACCTGCAGCCGAGCAACAAACACAAATGCTTGTAACGCATAGATCAAGGCCAGTCAGAGCTGAATTTACAGTTAGCACTGCAACAATGATGAGTCACTCTACCGAACAAGAATTATTTCTCCTCGTCAATTAAATCCACGTCCATTGATGCACAAGGAAAACAACATGCTGTACACCAGGGGTCTTCAACAGGGGGTCCTCAGAGTTACTACAGGGGGGGCGCCCCTTTTTTACATTAACCACTTTAACCCTAGAATTCCTTTTCTGAGGGGAACATTTGCCGAAAATAGACGATCTACAAGCTTGGTTGTGAGCTTGGTTGTGAGCTCGGTTGTGAGCTCGGCTAAGAGGTCGGCTAAGAGGTTTGGTGTAGGGGAAAAAAAGAGCAGATCAAGTACAAATGTTCTAAGTATTGAGGGTTTAAGTGGTTAACTGTCTGAAAATACACATTAACATGAATCCAACACTGATGAGTGTGCTGTCAAACAAGTCTATGAAGCTATGAAATCTATGTGTTGTATACAATATGTAGTGGGGGTCCCTGCTTCATCTCTCTCTCTGACCTGAAAAACGTTTAAGACCCCTGCTGTACACTATCAAGAGACCGACAAGTTTCTTTCCTCAATGTACTGGATGGAATGTGAAAAACACTGACCACAATTGGATCTCTACAGAGGTCTATTTTGTCAAAGTGTAAAAATAGGTTATCTTTGAAGTGGACAATTGTTGTCTTCAAGTTTGGGCATTTTCTTTTGCTGTGAGTGAAAAAAATATGATACAAACAAAATTAAAAATTGAATTTGCGCTGCACTTTTGGTAAGCAGTGTGTACAGTATAATGGCAGAAACCTGCTGCAGTAAAACGACACAATGCTGTGATATTTTTATTTTTTCAAACATTGTAGCTTCATCTTAATGATGATCTGTTTTTCTCTTTGAAACTTCAATATATGGATCAAATGAAATACAGATGAGGAAAAAAAAATATATATTGTTGGATTCATTTTATTCTGCCAGCTTCTTTTCATACAGGCATTGAATGCATGTTGAAAACAAAAGAATATGTTTAAACAATGTTATATTAACTATAAAAGTAGCTATAATTTGTCATATTGACCCATACTCATAAACACTACTTTGGCAAAAGCAGCTGAATAAAAACAAAGACATATTTTCCATCCCAGATTCTTTTTTTTACAATGTTAATAGAAGAGGTGTGGATGCGTGTGTGTGTGCTTGCGTGTGCGTGCATGTGTGTGTGGAGGGGGCAGCAGCAATTTTATCACATTAATGCAATTTTAAATAATCATAAAACGGCAGGAAATCATACTTTATGCTACAATGAAAAAGAAATACTAATGAGCCACTGATACCACAAGATATATAAACTGAAAAATACACATGAATGTAAAATGTACATGAGTGAAACAGAGAAGAAATGTTAAAGGAAATTACAGGGGTGTCAGTAGTGGGCTAAGACATAGAAAATAAATAAGAAAGAGAATTTTACATCAGAATCACCTTCTTAAAAAGATCAGACTTGCAAAAAACCTCAAACAAATCATTCAAATTATTAAGAAAAATAAATAAATCATCTTAAAATTTAAAATGTTATGGTTGTTTTCAAACTGGTTGTTCATTACAAATTTTTCCTTTAGCATTCTTGTGGTTAAGGCCATTGCCATGTGTTTTGGTCTTTGTTATCAACTTCCTGTTCATGTAAAGCATTTTGTATTGTGTTTTGAAAATACTATATAAATAAAGTAGTTTATTATTACTGTCATAATTTTTTGTATTTATTATTGAAGTAGTAAGTAAAGCATTAAAGGAGTGAAAAGTATCTACCTATATGCAAGAGAAACGAAGCTGTGATTTCAATGTGGCTGGGCAAAGCTGTATTCCGGAATTTTCTGAATTTTCGGCATAGACTTATCCACGGTGCTGTACATGTGGTATACATCAGACAAGAAAAGGACAGAGAGATACACTGTGATAGGAGCTATTTCATATCAATGGAACAGATAGCACTCAGAATGCCATGCGGCATGCCTCATGTTGTACTTACATCCTCTTTTTGAGACTCCTGTTGATCAACCCCCACAGCATCTGACAATCAAGAGAGATGCAAGATTATGATATTAGTTCCTTTCTTGGACAATGTGTACACATTAACTGATGAAAAACAAGGCAGGTGGGTATCAAGTTATGTAAATAATAACAAGAATGTATAGACACAGCATGACCCATTTTAAACCAGGTTTAAACTTATAATAATGTCTGATCTACCCATGATGATCTATTGTATGTACTGTATGAGTTATTCACCAGCACACATTTCTTAGTGTGCAATATTGGAAGTAAAGGTGAAAAGAAGACACTGTTGGGCACCGGACGTATAGAGATTGTGTGCATTTATTGTCAAAAGATGGTCTTACACAGCTCTGCTCTCCTGCTCATGAGGTAATATTCAGTAACAGTGGCTACATAGATACTGTAACATTCAGTAACAGTGGCTCCAAGCCTACATAATATTCAGTATAACATTCAGTAACAGCTCTACATAACATTCAATAACAGTGGTTGCTATAACACAGGTGTAATCACATTGTTCATTGCCTGGTGTGTTGTAAAATGAAAAATAATTAAACAGTTAAAAGAAACAACAACAAATAGAAAATTATTCATAGACAAATGTAACCTGGTCACCAAAACTGCACCTGTGAACCCAATAGCACTTTCAAGTAAATGGATCAAGTAACTTAAACAACAAACCAGTGAGAGGATCATTCCCAGGTGCAGAACTGATCTCACTGTGAACTCCAGCATTCTCATTGGTCATCTTGAGAGATAGAAGAGAGAGAGAGGGTATCCAAGATGAGAAAAATCATTTTGAATGTTTCTGCATTTGATAAAGGTTGAGTCACGTTCTGAGTCACATCTTCACACATTTAATATTAGTTACCACACCCCAATAAGGAATGCCATTCATATGTTCCAGCATTTATTTCTACCTGAATTATATGATAGTAGATGTAAACGTACCCGTCTTCCGCTGTTCCAATACAGAACTGAAATTAAAACACACAAAAAACACAGCTTTATACTGTGACTGTTGAAGAGATGTTGGTGTATTTGAGTTGGTGTCAATTGTTTAGTGTAATGTTTGTGGTATGCTATTGGTATTATGTTGGTGTGTTATTGTTTGTGAATGTATAGAAGCAAACCAGAAC